>NC_069504.1:436719032-436876532 GCF_027579735.1 Bombina bombina | reverse complement strand
TTCAGTTTAACGAATAGCCAAGTAGTGGGGTGATAAAGAAAGGAGTAAAAAGCATCAACAAAGGAATTTGGAAAAAATTGTGCTTTATACAAAAAAATCATAACCACCATAAAAAGGGTGGGAATCATGGACTCTTGCCAATATGAATGAAATGAATTTATCAGGTAAGTTCTTACATAAATTATGTTTTCTTTCATGTAATTGGCAAGAGTCCATGAGCTAGTGACGTATGGGATAGCAATACCCAAGATGTGGAACTCCCCGCAAGAGTCACTAGAGAGGGAGGGATGAAAATAAAAAACAGCCATTTTTCGCTGTAGAAAATTAATCCACAACCCAAAATATACGTTTATTTTCATAAATGAAAGGAAAAAACTTAAAACATAAGCAGAAGAATCAAACTGAAACAGCTGCCTGAATAACTTTTCTACCAAAAACTGCTTCCGAAGAAGCAAATAGATCAAAACGGTAGAAATTAGTAAATGTGTGCAAAGAAGACCAAGTTGCTGCTTTGCAAATCTGATCAACTGAAGCATTCCTAAAAGCCCACAAAGTGGAGACTGATCTAGTAGAATGAGCTGTAATTCTCTGAGGCGGGGCTTGACCCGACTACAAATAAGCTTGATGAATCAAAAGCTTTAACTACGATGCCAAGGAAATGGCAGAAGCCTTCTGACCTTTCTTAGGACCAGAAAAGATAACAAATAGACTAGAAGTCTTCCTGAAATCTTTAGTAGCTTCAACAAAATATTTCAGAGCTCTCACCACATCCAAAGAATGTAAAGATCTCTCCAAAGAATTCTTAGGATTAGGACACAAAGAAGGGACAACAATTTCTCTATTAATGTTATTAGAATTCACAACCTTAGGTAAGAATTTAAATTAAGTCTGCAAAACTGCCTTATCCTGATGAAAAATCAGAAAAGGAGATTCACAAGAGAGAGTAGATAATTCAGAAACTCTTCTAGCAGAAGAGATGGCCAAAAGGAACAACATTTTCCAAGAAAGTAGTTTAATGCCTAAAGAATGCATAGGCTCAAATGGAGCCTTCAAAACCAAATTAAGACTCCAAGGAGGAGAGATTGATTTAATGACCGGCATGATACGAACCAAAGCCTGAATAAAACAGTGAATATCAGGAAGCTTAGCAATCTTTCTGTGAAATAAAACAGAAAGAGCAGAGATTTGTCCCTTCAAGGAAATTGCAGACAAACCCTTATCCAAGCCATCCTGAAGAAACTGTAAAATTCTAGGAATTCTGAAAGAATGCCAAGAGAATTTATGAGAAGAACACCATGAAATATAAGTCTTCCAAACTTGATAAATCTTTCTAGAAACAGATTTACGAGTCTGTAACATAGTATTAATCACTGAGTCAGAGAAACCTCTATGACTAAGCACTAGGCGTTCAATTTCCATACCTTCAAATTTAATGATTAGAGATCCAGATGGAAAAACGGACCTTGAGACAGAAGGTCCGGCCTTAATGGAAGTGGCCAAGGTTGGCAACTTGACATCCGAACAAGATCTGCATACCAGTGAGGCCATGCTGGAACCACCAGCAACACAAACTATTGTTCCATGATGATTTTGGAGATCACTCTTGGAAAAAGAACTAGAGGCGGTAAAAAATAAGCAGGATAACCAAGGAAAAGTCAACGCATCCACTGCTTCCACCTGAGGATCCCTGGACCTGGACAGGTACCTGGGAAGTTTCTTGTTAAGATAAGAAGATCTATTTCTTGAAGACCCCACATCTGAAAAACCTGAGAAAACACATCTGGATGGAGGGACCACTCCCCCGGATGTAAAGTCTGACAGCTGAGATAATCTGCCTCCCAATTGTCTATACCTGGGATATGAACCGCAGAAATTAAGCAGGAGCTGGATTCCGCCCAAGCAAGTAACCAAGATACTTCTTTCATAGCTTGGGGACTGTGAGTCCCACCCTGATGATTGACATATGCCACAGTTGTGATATTGTCTGTCTGAAAACAAATGAACGGTTCTCTCTTCAATAGAGGCCAAATCTGAAGAGCCCTGAAAATTGCATGGAGTTCCAAAATATTGATTGGCAATCTCGCCTCTTGAGATTTCCAAACCCCTTGTGCTGTCAGAGATCCCCAGACAGCTCCCCAACCTGAAAGACTTGCATCTGTTGTGATGACAGTCCAGGTTGGACAAAAAAAAGAGGCCCCTTGAACTATACGATGGTGATCTAACCACCAAGTCAGAGATAGTTGAACATTGGGATTTAAGCATATTAATTATGATACCGTTGTAAAGTCCCTGCACCATTGGTTCAGCATACAAAGCTGAAGAGATCTCATGTGAAAACGATCAAAGGGGATCACATCCGATGCTGCAGTCATGAGACCTAAAACTTTCATGCACATAGCTACTGAAGGGAATGACTGAGACTGAAGGTTCCGACAGGCTGCAACCAATTGTAAACGTCTCTTATCTGTTAAAGACAGAGTCATGGACACTAAATCTATCTGGAAGCCTAAAAAGGTGACCCTTGTCTGAGGAATCAAAGAACGTTTTGGTAAATTGATCCTCCAACCATGTTTTCAAAGAAACAACACTAGTTGATTCATGTGAGATTCTGCAGAACGTAAAAATTGAGCTAGTACCAAGATATCGTCCAAATAAGGAAACACCACAATACCCCGCTCTCTGATTACAAAGAGTAGGGCACCGAGAACCTTTGAAAAGATTCTTGGAGCTGTCGCTAGGCCAAAAGGAAGAGCGACAAATTGATAATGCTTGTCTAGAAAAGAGAATCTCAGAAACTGATAATGATCTGGATGAATCGGAATATGAAGATATGCATCCTGTAAGTCTATTGTGGACATATAATGTCCTTGCTGAACAAAAGGCAGAATAGTCCTTATAGTCACCATTTTGAAAGTTGGTACTCTTACATAACATAACACAGTAACATAGTAGATGAGGTTGAAAAAAGACCGAAGTCCATCGAGTTCAACCTATACAAATCTAAAATATATACAAAAAGCTCAAATTAAGCTTAAATAATCCCACTAAAAGGTGACCCATTTAATACTAGCAATCATATCCATGAATTTTGTTTATAGACAGAAATGTATCCAAATAATTTTTAAATGTATCTAGGGTATTGGCATTCATTACCTCCTTTGGTAATGAGTTCCACAATTTTATTGCTCTTACAGTGAAAAAACGTTTCTGTTGCAGGAAATTAAATCTCCTTTCCTCCAACCTTAAATTGTGACCTCTGGTCACAAACAATTTTCTTGGAATAAACAGAGCTTCTGCCATCTCTGTATATGGGCCTTGAATATATTTATATAAAGTAATCATGTCACCTCTTAAGCGCCTTTTTTCTAAAGAAAACAGACTCAGTTTGGCTAGCCTCTCCTCATAGGTTAAATTCTCCAATCCCCTTATTAGCTTTGTGGCCCTTCTCTGAACTTTTTCTAGTTCTGCAATATCTTTTTTTTGCGATTGGTCCCCAGAACTGCACTCCATACTCAAGGTGAGGTCTTACCAGGGCTTTATATAGTGACAGAATTATGCTTTCCTCCCTTGAGTCAATGCCTCTTTTAATACATGCTAATATCTTATTAGCCTTTGAAGCTGCTACCCTGCATTGTGCACCCATCTTTAGCTTGTTATCTATTAATACCCCAAAATCCCTTTCCTCCTGTGTTTGGCTAAGTCTTGTCCCATTTAAATAATACGTTGCCTGCTTATTTTTACTTCCAAAATGTAGAACCTTGCATTTTCCCGTATTAAATCTCATTTTCCATTTTCCTGCCCATACTTCTAATTTTTGCAGGTCTCTTTGTAACGAAAGTTCATCCTGCTCTGACCTAATGACCTTACTTAACTTAGTATCATCTGCAAAAATAGAGATGTCGCTATTTAATCCTAGCCCCAAGTCATTTATAAAAATATTAAAAACAATAGGGCCCAGCACTGATCCCTGGGGTACTCCACTGATTACCTTTTTCCAATCTGAGTATGATCCATTTACTACTACTTGTTGCTCCCTATCTTATTTATCCAGTTATTTATCCACAAACTAACATTTTCAGCTATTCCCAGTCCCTTAATTTTGTGCATTAATCTCTCATGTGGCACTGTATCAAACGCCTTTGCAAAATCTCAGTATATATCACATCAACTGATTCCCCTTTATCTATATTTTTACTTACTTCCTCATAGAATCCAATTAGATTAATTTGACATGATCTATTTCTCATAAAACCATGCTGATTAGAACTCATAATCTTGTTTACACGAATATGCTCATCAATATAATCCTTTATAATCCCTTCAAATATCTTCCCCACTATTGATGTCAGACTAACTGGTCTATAGCTTCCTGGACCATCCCTACTTCCCTTTTTGAAGAGTGGCACCACATCAGCTTTACGCCAATCCTTGGGTACCATGCCTGAGGATAATGAGTCTTGAAAAATTAAGAGTAGAGGTTTGTCTATAACAGTGCTAAATTCCCTTAACATATTCCATCTAGGGCTGGAGTTTTATTTACCTTAATATTATCCAATATGTTCCTGATATCCTCTATACATAACCCAATTAATGGTATGGGCTGGCATGTTCTATTTTGTTCCAAAGTATCATCCAATGGTTCCTCTCTTGTGTATACTGAAGAAAGAAACTGGTTTAGTATCTCAGCCTTCTCCCTGTCACTGTTAATCATGCTACCCTCCCCGCATTTTAATGTACCTTTATTGTCTTTCTTAGATTTTTTGCTATTTATGTACTTAAAGAACCTTTTAGGGTTAGATTTAGAATCCTTTGCAATTAATTTTTCATTTTCAATTTTGGCTAATTTGATTGCATTTTTGTATGCTTTGTTACATTCCTTATAAATATGGAATTTTGAGTCAGGACATTTAAATTATTCAAAGAAAATAGTACAAAGTTTTTCCTAATTTCTCTTAACACATTTATATTCAGCCACATTGGCTTGGATTTTTTATTTTTATTACCATATGGTATTTGTTGATATGTATATATAAAAAAGTTTTAAATGTTATCCATTTATTTTATTAGAGGATACTTTGTCCCAATTTATGTTATTTAATGATTTCCTTAAATCGTTGAATTTTGCTTTCTGAAAATTAAAAGTCTTGGTTAAACCTTTAAGACACTGCTTATGAAAAGAAATTTCAAATGTGACCATGTTATGATCACTGTTACCCAAATGTTCTTTGACTTCTATGTTTGATATTATATCTGTATTATTTGATAGCACTAAATCCAATATAGCGTTACTCCTAGTTGGCTTCTCTATTAATTGTGACAAGTAGTTATCCCTGAGAACATTTATAAATCTATCCCCCTTAGCTGAATTACTAGTTTCATTGGCCCAGTTTATATCAGGGTAGTTAAAATATCCCATAATTACAGCACTGTTATTAGCAGCCTTACCTATTTGTATTAGTAGTTGAGTTTCATTCAAGTCACCAATGTTGGGGGGCTTGTAGCATGTTCCTAGCAATATTTTTTTAGGATTTTTCCCCTCACTCTTTATTTCCACCCACAGGGTCTCTACATTGTCGCCTGTATCAGAAATATCTTCCCTTATTGTAGGTTTAAGGTTAGGTTTAATATACATGCAGATTCCTCCCCCCATTTTATTATTTCTGTCCCTCCTAAATAAAGTATAAATAAAGTATACCCCTCTAAGTTAACTGCCCAGTCATGTGAATCATCCCACCAAGTTTCAGTTATACTGATAACATCATAGTCTTCTTCTGCAACTAAGAGCGTCAGCTCCCCCATTTTACCTGTCATGCTTCTTGCATTTGTTGTCATACATTTAATTTGCATGTGCTTTCTGCTGATACTTTGTGTGCTTTCCTCCATACTTTCTAATGTGACATTTCTTAAGTCATCTCTTCCTTGATATATCAAAGGACTGACAGATTCACAGACTGATCTCTCTATTCTATTGTGTTCTAACTGACCCTCCCCCCCTTTGCCTAGTTTAAAAGATTTTCTAAACTTGCTACCATCCTTTCCCCCAACACACCTGCACCCATGTCATTCAGATGCAATCCATCCTTACTGTACAAATTGAACCCAAGTGAAAAGTCAGCCAAGTGCTCTAAAAAGTCAAACCCCTCATTTCCTTCTGCCTTACTGAATTAGCACACTGCACTGGTAATATCTCTGAAAATATTACTTTGAAGGTCCTTGCTTTAAGCTTGCTACCTAACTCCCTGAAGTCATTTTTTAGGACTCTCCATCTCCCACTGATTCATTCATTAGTATCAATATGTACCATGACTGCAGGATCAGACCAACATCCCTCTAACAATCTATCAATACGCTCCACAATATGCCTAACACGAGCCCCTGGAAGACCGCAAACTGTTCTATTTAAAGGGTCTGGATGACAAATTACCCTATCAGCCTTCCTAATAATAGAGTCTCCTACCACCATTTGTCTCAGGCCCTGACTTGTATGCCCCTCTTCCATGACTGAAGGACTGCCCACCATAGTATGCTGCTCTTCCACAACTAAAGGACTGTTGACTGTACTAGGCAACACAGCCCTCTCTGACACTGCCACCCCTGAACTGATATCCCCAACATCTTCACTTAATCTGGCAAATCTGTTGGGGTGTACAAGCTCAGAACTGGCCTGTCTCTTCTGCTTACCTTTTTTTTTTTTAAATAAATTTTTATTGAAAGATTTTTCAGTTAACAATTACAAGCGTGTGAGTAACAAAATTCAATAAAATCTTACTGTTTACAAATAGTATTATTATATAATATTAGTCATTTCTGTGGGAGAACTTAGGGGGAAAGGGGTATGGAAGGAAGAAAGATGGATAAGAAATGTGTGAAAGGTTGTAGGGTTTTGGAGGAGGATAGAGAACAGAGGAGAAAGAGAGGTATAATGTTATTCCTTTGTATTTAATCTTCTTAAAGATAGGGGTACGTTTTTGGAGATCTGTAATATCTAGGGTTTGTATTTTAGTAAAGTGCTGTCAGTACAGGTTTAAGATGTTCTTTGCTCCCATAAAAAGATGATATCTAGTATAAAATCTTTCTTTCCCATGTAGCAATAATGTCTCTTTTCTAGGGATAATACGTACGTCACTTCAGTCGCCCATTGGTCAAAGGTAGGAGGGAGGGCTTGTTTCCATAGTCGAGGAATAATACGTTTTGCACATATGAGCATCAGTTGAAGGAGTTTCCTACAGTAGACACATTGCAATTTAGGTACTTGGTTTAGTAAAATCATAGTAGCCGATAGAGATAGTTGTGTGCCTAGTGTAAGATTAATGCAGTGTTCAATTTGAGTCCAGAATGAGGATAGTTTGTTACACGACCACCATATATGGGAATGTGTGCCCATTTCACTGCAGCGTCTCCAGCAGCTAGAATTTGCTCCTGGGTAGATTTCATTTAATTTTTGGGGCGTGAGGTACCAGCGTGAAATGATTTTGTAATTAAGTTCGGTCAATAGGAGTGAGGTTGAGAGGGAGTGAACGTTTTGAAAGCATCGAAACCAAGTTTCTTAAGTACATGGTGTTTCGTGATATTCTTGGTTTTTTATAAGCCCAGATAAAAGATTCCAGCATCCTATGTTGGGCGTGAAGATAATTCCTTGGTAATGTTATAGGTAGGGCTTGGAATATATATAAGTATTTAGGAATTATCATAATTTTTATTGTATTTATACAGCCAATCCAGGAGAGGTGACCTTGCTTGTGCCAAGTATGTAAAAGAGAGAATACATTCGTTTGAAGTGTTATATAATTATCATGAAATAAGTTTTGGGGGTCTTTTGGGATGTTTAGTCCTAGATACCTGAGGGAATTTGTGATGGGAAAGGGAGTTTCATGTCGGATAAAGTCCATTTCTGTTTGGCTTAAGTGAGTGGGGATGATACTTGATTTGTCCATATAGTTGGAGAATTGTTTATAAGTTCCTAAAACTTGTATCAGGGCTGGCAGAGAAGTTAGTGGTGTTTGTAACGTGAAGATTATATCGTCTGCAAAAAGTAGACACTTTTGTTGAATATTGCCAAATTGGATGCCCGAGATATTTGGATTGTTTCTAATTTGAATAGCTAAGATTTCTACTGTAAGAGCAAATAAGAGCGGAGATAACGGGCATCCTTGCCTGGTTCTGTTAGAGATTGGGAAAGACTGTGATATTGTATCATTAACCTTGATTGCGGCCCGCGGCTTATTATATAGCGCCTGTATTCTAGATAGAAATATATCTGAGACACCAAATTTTGACAGGGCCGACCACATAAATTGCCAGTCGACCCTGTCAAAGGCCTTCTCGGCATCAGTCGAAAGCAACACTAGTGGGCTAGATTGCTCTTGAGAGAGAAAAATTGTGTTCAGCAGTCTGGTGGTATTGTCTTTCGCCTCGCGGCCTCTGACAAAACCAACTTGGTCTGGGTGGATAACTTTCGGTAAGATATGACTAAGGTGATCTGCTAATATTTTAGCATATATTTTAATATCAACATTTAATAATGAGATCGGTCTATAGTTACTCACATATTCTTTGGGTTTGTCCGGTTTCGGGATTACAGTTATCATAGCCTCTAAGAGGGATTGGGGGAACATATAACCTTGGTCTATGGACTGAAATAACTTGTGTAGATGTGGGCTAAGGTTTCCTATTAATAATTGATAGAATTTGGCTGGGAGACCATCAGGGCCTGAGGATTTTCCATTTGGTAAGGACTTTATAGTGTTCGTTATTTCTTGTAGGGAGATGGGAGAATCTAATTTAGTTGTGTCTTCCTCTGAGATGTTGGGAACATTTATAGAGTCTAAGTAGGTCTTTAATTTATCCTGTTTGCACTGTTCAGTGGTATCCCTTATATTATATAATGAAGTGTGGTATGTGATAAAACTATTTATTATATCTTCGTTTTTGTTGTGTATTACTCCTGAACTGTGTGTGATGGATTGTATATGGGAGGATAGCCTCCGTTTCTTTAGGGATCTAGCTAATAGTTTTCCGGCTTTATTTGACTGCGTGAAGAATTTTGCCTTTGTTGTCAGAGCACGCATGTGTGCGTTTTCTATTAAAAATTTATTGAGATTGTCTCTAGCCTCTTTTACTGCTGTCAGTTTTTGCATAGATTTAGGGTCTTTTTTATGTAAGTTTTCATTCTTTGTTAATGTCTTAGATAGGAGATCAAATTGGGTTGATCTTTGCTTTTTGAGTTTTGCTGTCAACTGTATAATTATTCCTCTAATGTAGCACTTGTAAGATTCCCAATTATTTGCGGGGTTTGTGTCTGTAGAGATGTTAAAGGGACAGTATACACTCATTTTCATATAACTGCATGTAATAGACACTACTATAAAGAATAAGATGCACAGATAGTGATATAAAAATTCAGTATAAAACTGTTTAAAAACTTACTTAGAAGCTGTCAGTTTGGCTCTGTTGAAAAGGTAGCTGGAAAGCCCACTGCAAGTGGCAAATAAGACACTCCCCCCCCCCTTCTTTTGCATATGAAAAGACCCTTTACACAAACAAAAGCAAGCTGGAGAAGGTAGCTGACAGTATTCACATAAAACTTTGGGGCTTGGTTAGGAGTCTGAAAATCAGAGCAATGTTATTTAAAAATAAGCAAAACTATACATTTATTTTTTAAAAAAAACTTTATGCGCTATATAAATAGATCATCTACAAAACATTTATGCAAAGAAAAAATGAGTGTATAATGTCCCTTTAAATACAAAGTATTCGTCTGTGTACTTGGTTAATTGGTCTATAGTGTCATTATCTGTAAGGATGTATTCATTCAATCTCCAGTTTAGTCTAGGTTTCGGTTTATTCTCCCATTTAAAAACAGATTTGACTAGGCTGTGGTCAGACCATGTGGTGTGTGAGATTTTTGAATCTACCAGATTCGTCAGGAAAGCTTGGTCGCAGAATATATAGTCAAGTCTAGCATAAGATTTTTGTGGGTGCGAGAAGGTGTAATCTTTAGTAGATGTATGCACTGTCCTCCAGGTGTCAAATATGTTGAGTACTTGAAGAGATAGGTTGTTGTTCCTATTTTGAGAGTTTCTAAGGTATGATTGGCCTGTGGAGGTGTCTATCAAAGGGTCCATAGGAAAATTAAAGTCTCCACTTAATATTATAGGGCCTTTAGCTATATTAAGTAATTTGTTAACGACTTTGCGAAAAAAACAGGAGGTGGGTCTAATTGGTGCGTATATATTTGAAAGTGTGATGGGTTTGCCATAGTAAAGTCCCACTAGTATCAAAATCTTGCCCTCTGGATCTTTAAATTGTTGTAATAAGTCAAATGGTGTGTTGCATTTAAATATGGTGCATACCCCGTTATGTCTGGTTGGGCCTGAACTAAAGTAGTGCTTGTCATAATATCTGGAGGAGAATGTGGGTTCATGTTTTTTTTTTTAAATGAGTCTCCTGGATCAGAACGATATCTAAATTTCTTTTATAGAAGTCGTGGAAAGCTATTGATCTCTTTTCAGCAGACAGAAATCCCTTTACATTTTGGGTGGCAATATTTATGTACCCTTTGTTTAGGTCAGTAGTCATCACAAAGGATGTAGATATATGTGTTTATTTAGAAAAAAGAAGAAAGAAGAAAAAGGGGTAATAATATGGTAAAGTGAAGATCAAGGGGGAGAGAGAGAAAAGACTAGAGAAGATAGGGTGTGAGTAGTTAAGGGTAGTATGGCTTGTAGTTCACTGTATTAGTGGAAGTTTGCTAGTCTGGTGGAGGTTTCTAGGCAAGCTGGGCATTTATTCGTGAATATAGTGTAGTGAGAGTACATGAGACACAGATAAAGGAGGGATGGGAGAGGGGAAGGGAGAGGGGGGGGAGAGGATCGAAAGGATATGGTATATTATATGTAAACTGTTAGATATCCTATCATCATTGCAATGCAGATTATGACACATATTGTTTTACTCTGGTACATGGGTGATTCAAGGCAGATTTAGAATACAAAACAGTCTTAAAACATTCAAAAGCTGAGTTATCATAATCTAACTCCATATCTTATCAGGTCTAAGTACTGGTTCAATTCTTTATTGGGGCTCAAGGTGCTAGTATCTCTATATGTTTTTTTGTTTTTTTTTGTTACAGATAATAGGATATCTCAATTGCTAAGGTTGGGGCTAGGGGACCAAATCTACAATTATATCTAAGGCAACATCTTTTGGGCAGTCTGGATGATAATCCAGCAATGTATACAAAAGTTATTATAATGCTCAGAGCAGTTACTACTTTTATCTATCTTTAAAATTATCTATCTTTGTGTAATTGTGCAAGTATATAGAATTATAACAATTAGGTGAGATATAAAATAAACTAGATGCAACAAAACATTGTGAGTAACAGAGATCCTCTCCCTCAGAGATCAAAAGAGAGTCTCTATATAATTATTACTTAGCATATCAACACATATGAGAACATAGTAGATAACCGTAGGCAGTTCTTTTTTTTTTGCTTAAAACATTCAAAAGCTGAGTTATCATAGTCTAATTCCATAACTTATCAGGTCTAAGTATTGATTCATTTCTTTGTTGGGGCTCAAGATGCTAGTAACTCTATATGGCCTTTTGTTATTTACAGATAATGGGATATATAAATTGCTGAAGATGGGGCTGAGGGGCCAGATCTATAATTTTACCTAAGGCAACATCTTTTGGGCAGCCTAGATGATAATCCAATAATGCATACTAAAGTTATTGTTATGCTTTGGGCAGTCCTAGTTACTAATCTTATCTATCTTCGTGTAATTGTACTAGTATATAGAATTATAACAATTAGGTGAGGTATAACAAACTAACTGCAACAAAACATTGTGAGTAATTAAGATCTTCTCCTTCAGAGATCAGAAGAGAATCTTTAATTATTACTCAGCATATCAACACTTATGAAAACATAGTAGATAACCGTAGGCAGTTCTTTTTTTGAGTCTGGTATGGGGTAAATAATCAACCCATTTACTTTGTATATTGAACATTGACAACAACATATTGTTACGTGTCTCCTTCAGGGTGGTTGATCTTCAACGGCAGTGTTATTTGTTTGTCGTCTTTTAGACAGTGGGGTTGTATTGTCCATCCATTGTCTCCTTTGTGATTGGATGGCTTCTAGCTTGCTCGGCAGTGAAGGTTGCATAGCTGGATCTTGTAATTCAGGTGGTGGAATCCCCAATTGTTGACAGAATTGTTCTGCATCTGGTGGGAAGGGGCATTCAAATTTTTTCCCGTTTTTAACAGCTACAACAGATGTTGGAAACCCCCATCTGTACGGAATCTTCAGAGCACGTAGATGAGTGGTTAAAAAAGAAAATTCTTTCCTTTTTTGGAGCGTTCTTGCTGACAAGTCCTGGTATATTTGTATCCGGTGACCTTGAAATTGAATAGATGGTTGTTTTCTTGCATAGTTATAAATAGTTTCTCTGTGCTGAAAATTTTGGAAATGTACAATAATGTCGCGTGGAGGTGAATTATCCGGTGGTTTAGAGCGTAAAGATCTGTGGGCTCTATCTAGAGTGATATCGGATAAAGTGCCAGAATTTATCTTTATAAGATCTGCAAAGAGAGATTGTAAATAATCCTGAATTTCATGGTTTTGCACTGTTTCAGGGATTCCTCTAAAACGAAGATTGCTCCTCCTAGAGCGGATTTCTAAATCATTGAGTTTGTCTTCAATGTCTGTCACACGGTGGTGTTGTTGAAAAGCTTTAGAGGAGAGGTTTGCAATTTTCTGAGATTATATATATTCGTGTTCTTTTAGAGTATCTACCCTGTAACATAAATCTGAAATGTCTTTCTTTAGACCTGCACATTCACTCTTGATACAAGTCTTAACCTGTTCTATCAGAGCTTCCATAGCACCGTATGTAATGATATCATCTTTACCCATATCAGTATTTTTATGTTGCAATTCTATTGTGGCATCTGTGGCTTCACAAGAGCTTTCATCTTGAGAGCTTAGTGTTGTATCTGGGTCTTTGCCAACTTTCTGCTTGTCAGCTTGTTTAAAGAAAGAGTTCATGGCTCCTTGGGCTGCTGAGGAGAGTTTTAGAGATTTATCACTTCTGGTTGGTTTTCTTTGCGACATCTTGAAGAAATTTTGCAGATATCTGGTGAAGTTTTATTTATGTTTGTTGTAGTATAGGGTTATGTACGTCTGTATCAGAGCACCACTCCTTGGGGCTGCTGCTCTCACAGAGCGATCACGGGTAAGGGTATTGGATATGACCCACTGTCTCCAGGAACAGTGGGAAGAGGGATAGGAGGGTGTTCTGCTTTATTTTCCGTGCAATTGCGTAGATAGATTTTCTGGCTTCTGTTAGATTGTTACAGCAGAGGATTCTCTGTATTCTATTTTGGTGGCCATGTAGTGGAGTCTAGCACGCAATGAGACAAACATATCATATCAGAATAAATCTTGACAAACTTTTCTTATCTTGCGCTTTACATATAGATTTAGGCAACATGTTAAGGAATCATAGTGGATATTGTACACAAACCCAGCTGTCTCGCCATATATTGCTGAGTGAGGCCTAGTAAGACAAGAAAATAGAATGGTATGCGTGTTTGATTTTTAATGCGTTGGAGCTCTGCAACATTGGAATCCTCGCTGACCGTTATATGCTGAAGTTTATCCAGCATCTACAAAGTAGAGATACGGCGTTGGCACAAATCATGCAAAAAAAAAAAAAAAAAAAGTACGCAATTGCGTCTTTTCTAGTATGTGGAGATAAGTAGTACACAAGGCTTCCGTGTGCTTGCTAAACTTTAGACCTATTGCCCCAGTAAAAATTATAGTGAGATAGTAAGCGTAGCAGGAGAACTAAAAATTGTATTGTGTTTTGAGCGTATGTTTTTTCTTTCTCAGTGAGGTAATGTATCAATCTAGTTCAGCATCTATATAGGGGCGATCGTTATGAGCTTTTTGTACAAATGTCTCTGGCGATAGCAGTGTTTATTTCACCTGACTCATGGTGTAGATCAGTCCGGATCCGGATCCATTCCTGGGTCTCCTGAAACAGTCCCCTGTATTGCGGTTGCCTGTGGGGCACCGTGTCGCAGTGCAATAGAGACCTCGTGGGGATATAGTGCACAGGTCTGGTAACTCCTGTGAAAGCAAACGGATCGGCTCCAAAGTTGCTAGAGATGGCTTCTGTGAGTTCCCAAGTTCCGTTTAAGGTTCAGAGTCTCTGTGTCTCATTTCTGTTAGGAGAGATGTGCTTGTTTGCCCAGCTTACATGGAGAGCTTTAGTGATGTGCGGCCATCTTGTTCAGCCGCTCGCTCCGCCTCCCCTCTTCTGCTTACCTTTACCTCGCCCTCTAACTGTGACCCGCTACATCCTGGAGTCTCCTCATCCGAATCCTCCCCATTCCCACTGCTAGAACCATTAACAATTAGCTCAGTCCTATCCATTTCCCTTTCAAGTGTCTGAATTTCATGCAGTGTTGCAATTCGTTCCTCCAGAACTCCAATATGAGTTTCTAAAGAGACAATATGCTCACATTTACCACAAACATATAATCCCTGAAGTGGCTGCTCCAGTGATGCAAACATATGGCAAGCTATACACTGAATAAGATTATCACACATTCTTGCTAAAATATTTAACTTAAAAGTATAACATAATTATATTTCCCCTTGGTTACCCCAAACCCTTGTTTGCCTAACTACCTTGGTTAGCTAACTATTATACTTAGACAATCTTACTTTAACAGAGAATCAATACAACAACCCTGAAAGAGCAAGATCCCAGAGTAAATGTGCTAAATTTATAATCTAGCTAGGCCCAAACAGCTGAAAAAAATCCAACCCTAATTACCCACATAGGAAACAAGAAAAAACAATTGTCAGTGTCAACGATTCAAAATTTTCAGATCCAGAACTGGTCTGAATGAATTTTCTTTCTTTGGGACAATGAATAGATTTGAATAAAACCCCAGATTCTGTTCCTGAAATGGAACTGGCATGATTACCCCTGAAAACTCCAGGTCTGAAACACACTTCAGGAAACCCTGAGCCCTTACTGGATTTGCTGCGATGCGTGAGAGAAAATATCTTCTCACAGGAGGTCTTACTCTGAATCCTATTCAGTACCCCTGAGAAACAATACTCAGAATCCATTGATTTTGAATAGAATTTATCCAAACATCTTTGAAAAATCTTAATCTGCCCCCTGCCAGCTGAGCTGGAATGAGGGACCTTCATGTGGACTTGGGGGCTGGCTTTAGTTTCTTAAATGGCTTGGATTTATTCCAATTTGAAGAAGGTTTCCAATTGGAAACAGATTCATTGGAAGAAGGATTAGGTTTCTGTTCCTTATTTTGTTGAAAGGAACGAAAACGGTTAGAAGCTTTAGATTTTCCCTTAGGTCTTTTATCCTGAGGCAAAAAAGTCCCTTCCCCCCCAGTGACAGTTGAAAAATTTGAATCCAACTGAGAACCAAATAACTTATTACCTTGGAAAGAAAGAGATAGCAATCTGGACTTAGAAGTCATGTCAGCATTCCAAGATTTAAGACACAAAGCTCTTCTAGCTAAAATAGCTAAAGACATAGATTTAACATCAATTTTGATGATATCAAAAATGGCATCACAAATAAAATGATTAGCATGTTGAAGCAAGCGAACAATGCTAGACAAATCAGAATCCAATTCTTGTTGAGCTAAATTTTCCAACCAAAAAGTTGATGCAGCTGCAACATCAGCCAAAGAAATTGCAGGCCTGAGACGATGACCAGAATATAAATAGGCTTTCCTTAGATAAGATTCAAGTTTCCTATCTAAAGGATCTTCAAAATAAGTACTATCTTCCATAGGAATAGTAGTACATTTAGCAAGAGTAGAGATAGCCCCATCAACTTTGGGGATCTTTCTCAAAACTCCAATATAACTGCTGGCAAAGGATATCATTTTTTAAAACTTGAAGAAGGAATAAGTACCAGGCTTATTCCATTCCTTAGAAATCATATCAGAAATAGCATCAGGAACTGGAAAACCCTCTGGAGTAACCACAGAAGGTTTATAAACAGAATTTAAACGTTTACTAGTTTTAATATCAAGAGGACTTGTTTCCTCAATATTCAATGTAATCAACACTTCTTTTAACAAAGAACGAATATACTCCATTTTAAATAAATAAGTAGATTTGTCAGTGTCAATATCTGAGGAAGGATCTTCTGAAACAGATAGATCCTCATCAGAGGAGGATAATTCAGTATGTTGTCGGTCATTTGAAATTTCATCAACTTTATGAGAAGTTTTAAAAGATCTTTTACGTTTATTAGAAGGCGGGATGGCAGACAAAGCCTTCTGAATAGAATCAGCAATACATTCTTTTAAATTTACAGGTATATCTTGTACATTAGATGTTGAAGGAACAGCAACAGGCAACAAACTATTACTGATGGACACATTATCTGCATGTAAGAGTTTATCATGACAACTATTACAAACCACAGCTGGAAACATAATCTCCACAAGTTTACAACAAATGCACTTAGCTTTGGTAGAACTGTTATCATGCGCAGGGTTCAAACAGTGATTTCTGAGGTTTGGGAAACTTTGCCCCTCCTGGTAGGATTGTATATCCCATACGTCACTAACTCATGGACTCTTGCCAATTACATGAAAGAAAAATAAGGCAGACACAGATTGTAGCTTTGCTGAGACCTGAGTCACTTATAGACATCTGATTGCTACACAACATTATTATCTTTCCAGCCATACTTATCTAGCTGTGCCTTTGAAGGTGTTTTAGACCCCTCTTCCTTGTGAACTTGAGACACACTTGCTGCATAATTTCCTGTCCTTATCTGAAGGCTATTACCACCTACTGCTAGTGAACTTTATGACCTACATCTGTGCAATGGACAGATACTTGACTTCTCATAAAATGTCTAACAGGGCTAAGGCCCAAGAAAAAAAGGGAAAGGCAGCCCCTGACCCTCCCCCTTCCTCACCACCCACTGCAGCATAGCAATCAGCTATTATTCTTCCCACTACAGACCAACAGCTTAATTCCCTGCTCTTAGCTAAGCTAAATAATCTGTAGAAGGGTATGGATTCCCTTACAACTGAAGTTTAACAGTTCAACTCAAGGCTAGCTACAGCGGAACAGCGCATCTCTGATCTGCAAAATGGCCATAACTCTTCAGCAGTTAAGATCAAGGATTTAATTCAGCAAAATATTTATCTTCACCAGAAAATTGATGACCTAGAGAACCGTTTCCGTAGGAACGATGTGAGAATTGTGGGACTTCCAGAGTCGGTTTCACCCCTTTAGAGCTGCTCTGCTTTGCTGAGCATTCTCTACCTAATTTGCTAAACGTGCCAGCTGAGCACATTCCTATGAAAGTGGAAAGAGCACATAGGATTGGAAGCGACAGACCAGCATCTTTGGATAAAAACACCACCCCAAGGGGAGTGATGATTAAAAATCTACATTTTCAATCTAAAGTACACCTTCTGAGAGCATCCCGGAAAACCCATATGCTGCTCTACGATAATAAGATAATCTATTTCAAGACTATTCTTCTGAAGTCTATGCACATTGCTCAATAAAGAGAAGTGCCAGGCCACCTTGTTGTTTCCAGCACGTCTTTGACTACACACTTTGAAAGGCCCTAAATTCTTTGATTCACCCAAAGAAGCCCATGCTTTTCTAGATCAAGAAGTAGAATCTTCCTCACAACACCAGCTGCAACCACAGGACTCCCCTGGATGACCTTGGTGAAGTGGTGCTCATTTCACTCATGGTTTGGTATTACTTGATGTATTATGTTAATTGTTAACTACTCTTATGGGTATTGTGTTCCCCATTGTTGTTAGTTAAAAGGTTTAATTTTGCTCCTAATATGAGACACCTCTGCTTGATCCACACCACACATTTCCCTAAAGGTACCTATTGGGACCCTACTCCTTGCCCCCGCCACCTATGACCTTGTTTAATATATGCTCTAAGCTTATCTTTGAAATGCCTTAAATGACAGCAAAACTCATCTTTTGGAACGTTGGAGGGATTAATTCCCCCATCAAAAGAAAAACTACAGGGATTGCAGAATTATTAGGCAAGTTGTATTTTTGAGGATTAATTTTATTATTGAACAACAACCATGTTCTCAATGAACCCAAAAAACTCATTAATATCAAAGCTGAATAGTTTTGGAAGTAGTTTTTAGTTTGTTTTTAGTTATAGCTATTTTAGGGGGATATCTGTGTGTGCAGGTGACTATTACTGTGCATAATTATTAGGCAACTTAACAAATAACAAATATATACCCATTTCAATTATTTATTTTTACCAGTGAAACCAATATAACATCTCAACATTCACAAATATACATTTCTGACATTCAAAAACGAAACAAAAACAAATCAGTGACCAATATAGCCACCTTTCTTTGCAAGGACACTCAAAAGCCTGCCATCCATGGATTCTGTCAGTGTTTTGATCTGTTCACCATCAACATTGCGTGCAGCAGCAACCACAGCCTCCCAGATACTGTTCAGTGAGGTGTACTGTTTTCCCTCCTTGTAAATCTCACATTTGATGATGGACCACAGGTTCTCAATGGGGTTCAGATCAGGTGAACAAGGAGGCCATGTCATTAGATTTTCTTCTTTTATACCCTTTCTTGCCAGCCACGCTGTGGAGTACTTGGACACGTGTGATGGAGCATTGTCCTGCATGAAAATCATGTTTTTTTTGAAGGATGCAGACTTCTTCCTGTACCACTGCTTGAAGAAGGTGTCTTCCAGAAACTGGCAGTAGGACTGGGAGTTGAGCTTGACTCCATCCTCAACCCGAAAAGGTCCCACAAGCTCATCTTTGATGATACCAGCCCAAACCAGTACTCCACCTCCACCTTGCTGGCGTCTGAGTCGGACTGGAGCTCTCTGCCCTTTACCAATCCAGCCACGGGCCCATCCATCTGGCCCATCAAGACTCACTCTCATTTCATCAGTCAATAAAACCTTAGAAAAATCAGTCTTGAGATATTTCTTGGCCCAGTCTTGACGTTTCAGCTTGTGTGTCTTGTTCAGTGGTGGTCGTCTTTCAGCCTTTCTTACCTTGGCCATGTCTCTGAGTATTGCACACCTTGTGCTTTTGGGCACTCCAGTGATGTTGCAGCTCTGAAATATGGCCAAACTGGTGGCAAGTGGCATCTTGGCAGCTGCACGCTTGACTTTTCTCAGTTCATGGGCAGTTATTTTGCGCCTTGGTTTTTCCACACGCTTCTTGCGACCCTGTTGACTATTTTGAATGAAACGCTTGATTGTTCGATGATCACGCTTCAGAAGCTTTGCAATTTTAAGAGTGCTGCATCCCTCTGCAAGATATCTCACTATTTTTGACTTTTCTGAGCCTGTCAAGTCCTTCTTTTGACCAATTTTGCCAAAGGAAAGGAAGTTGCCTAATAATTATGCACACCTGATATAGGGTGTTGATGTCATTAGACCACACCCCTTCTCATTACAGAGATGCACATCACCTAATATGCTTAATTGGTAGTAGGCTTTCGAGCCTATACAGCTTGGAGTAAGACAACATGCATAAAGAGGATGATGTGGTCAAAATACTCATTTGCCTAATAATTCTGCACTCACTGTATTCTGGCTCACTTAAAAAAAAAGATGCCAAATTTATGTTCTTACAAGATGCCCTTGAACATGAAAAACTTAAAGGGACATTGAACCCAAATTTTTTCTTTCGTGATTCAGTTAGAGCATGCCATTTTAAGCAACTTTCTAATTTACTCCTATTATCAAATTGTCTTCATTCTCTTGGTATCTTTATTTGAAAAGCAAGAATGTAAGTTTAGATGCCGGTCCATTTTTGGTGAACAACCTGGGTTGTTCTTGTTGATTGGTGGATAAATTCACCCACCAATAAACAAGTGCTGTCAAGAGACTGAACCAAAAATTGTCTGGCTCCTTAGCTTAGATGCCTTCTTTTTTAATTAAAGATAGCAAGAGAATGAAGGAAAGCTGATAATAGGAGTAAATTAGGAAGTTGCTTAAAGGGACAGTCAAGTCCAAAAAAACTTTAATTTTTCAAATGGGGCATGTAATTTTAAACAACTTTCCAATGTACTTTTATCACCAATTTTGCTTTGTTCTCTTGGTATTCTTAGTTGAAAGCTAAACCTAGGAGGTTCATGTGCTAATTTCTTAGATCTTGAAGGCCGCCTCTAATCTAAATTCATTTTGATAGTTTTTTACCACTAGAGGGCATTAGCTCACGTGCTTCATATAGATAACATTGAGCTCATGCATGTGAATTTACCATGGAGACACCTCTGATTGGCTAAAATGCAAGTCTGTCAAAAGAACTGAAATAAGGGGGCAGTCTGCTGAGGCTTAGATACAAGGTAATTACAGAGGTAAAATATGTATAATTATAACTGTGTTGGTTATGCAAAACTGGGGAATTGGTAATTAAGGGATTATCTATCTTTTAAAACAACAAAAAAAATTTGCTTCAGTGTTCCTTTAAGACCAATTGGATTTCAGATATTATTTGTGTCCGTTATAGCAACTCTAGCAGAGGTGTAGCTATTCTCTTTCACAAAAACAAAGTGCCATATAGAAGACAAGATTATTGACCCAGAAGGCAGGTTTGTCATTATTAAACTTAACTGGCAGGTAAGATAATATACCCTATGTAATGTCTAAGGCAGTGTTTTTCAACCACTGTGCCGCGGCACACTAGTGTGCCGTGAGAGATCGTCAGGTGTGCCGCTGTGAAGAGCAGATTATTTACTTGTCAGCAAATATCCTGAGTTCATAAACCGATGTCTCCTAAATAGTAGCAATATGAAGAATGTGTGATTGGAGAAAGTGTGATTCTATGCTATCATTGAAAATCACTGGTCTAAGGACCCAACCAACATGTCCCCAAATTCTGGCAAGAGCTAACCAAAAGCCTAGCTAAATTCTTAGACACTAAGCTTATCATAGCGAGGGATTTCAACTTCACCTCCATCCCATCACTGGATAGATTTAGGGATCCAAACTGCTACACCCCTAAGACACCTCTGCAATACATGATCACATTCCCACTAAAAGTATTTGACGCTTTATATTCTTCACTAGGAGTGCAAGACATTTGGAGGAGACAGAACCCCACAGGGAGGGACTTTACTTGTGCATCCCTAGCCCACAATACAATATCTCATATAGATATTTTTCTTACCTCTGCCTCTTTGGAACTTTTGATCACTGAGACCCAAATCCATAACATCATTATCTCGGACCATGCCCCTGTCTCTATAAAACTTTGCCAATCCCTGCAGCCCACTAATAAGCGAGTGTTTAACTTTCCAACTCACCTAATGACGTCTCCTGATTTCAACATGTATCTAGTGAGACAATGGGATGATTTTGTATCCAACAACGCCCCCCACTTAACCACCCAAAGACTTTTTGGGAGACAGCCAAAATGGTCCTCAGAGGTGACATCACTGAATACCTCACTAAACAGAAATGCCTACACAACAGCAGAGAGGAATACCATAATGATACATTATTCAAAGCATGCTTACTTTACTGCCAACACCCCACTACAACCCACAGGCTTTCTTATTTCAAAGTTAAAAGGAGAGAGATAATTTTCTACTTCAAAACACCATATATCAGTAAAACAAGAGACAGGGTAGATTCTTGAGGCATGGAAATAGATCAGGAAGGTTTTTAGCTTCCCTAATTAAGATTAAACAATCTAACAGAGGAGTCCCAGTTCTCAAGAGAAGAGATCACCTGACTAGCTATCCAACAGACATACAGCTCTACTCCACTCTATACAAGTCAAGGCCAACCTAATCAGATGCTCAGACTAAGTTTTGGGACAAGGTCACCCTCCTCAGATTATCTGCAGACCAAATAGACAACTTAAATGCCCCACTATCGCAAGATGAGATAAAACTAACAATCAAAACAGACTTTGGAAAAAACCCTGGTTCTGATGGACTCTCTACAGATTTTTACCGGCTTCTGACCTCTTTATTTGGCATTTACTTCACCTAGGATAGGATTTTGACGGCAGATAAGAGCCATAGGCCCAACAAGTCTGCCTGATATTTCCTAAAAGTATAAACGTATCTAGTTTGTGGGATAACCTTATGCTTATTGAAGGTATTCAGTGTTTGTCATCACCACTTCTTGTGGAACTTTATTACATTAATCAATCAACCTTTATGTAAAGAAGTGCTTCTGCAAATTACTCCTGAATATAATACCCTTCAGCTAGAAATCATGATCCCTTGTTCTTGAATTTTTCTTTTTATGCAAAATACACACAGCCTCAGCTTTACTAAGCCATTTAATATACTCGAAAGTTGCTATCATATCACCTCTTTCCCTTCTCTCCTCTAAGCTATACATAATTAGGTAATGGAGCCTCTCCTGGTACGTTTTATTTTTAGACCATGTACCATTTTGGTAGCCCTCCTTTGTACAGATTCAAGTTTATTTATATCATTCAGGGGATATGGCCTCCAGAACTGCACACAATACTCAAGATGAGGCCATAACAGTATCCCTGGCTTCAGGGCACATAGAATTTGTAGAAGGTAAAATCTGAACTGACCTTTTACACTTGTTTGAAGGCAGTAGAGCAGCCAGTGCCTCAGACACTGCAGCCTTGACAAAAAATTTCACACTAGGTGACAGCTTATTAACATTCTCCTGTAATGAACAAACAGAAGGTGTATTAATATCTAAAGAAACAGCATTAGGTTGATCAGATTGCATTAATAATTCTTAACATGAGTCACAAAATGAGCTGTAGAAGGTACCTCAGCTTTTTTTTACAATAATCAAACCTAATAATGGTAGAAAGGTTTTCACAGGCCTCTAGGATAGTTTTAGAGACAGAATCAGACAGCTCCATTATAGCATATGGCAAAGCAACTCAAACACTATAACCACCTAAAAAAGCTCCTGAGGAATGGAAACCCCTTACCCCCTCCTTAAAAGCTTTTTTAAATAAACTCACAGGTACAACACTCACTAAGCCGAACTGCAAAACAAAGCAGGAGACATTAACATTACATCCGATGGTCATATAACGCTCATCAGAATGAAGAAAACCTGCGCAAAATAAACAGCTATAAGTGATTTAGCATGCCAAAACCCGATGTGCATATACCAGCCAAAGCGCAAAAGTCTTATAATAAAACTAAAGGGACATTAACTAACCAGTTTGCAACCCTGACGCATGGAAACCAAAAAGCTGACTCAATTCAAACTAAGCACTAAAAAAGTAGTGCTCAAACTGCATATTTAAGTTCAGTAATGTGTGTAGATTTCTCCAGGCTATGCAAATTATGGAAACATGTTCATGCTAATTGCCAGTGGGCTGTGAAAGTAATGTACTTACCTGTCACTACCTTTGTCTACTGTGCTTATCTTAATTGCAGATAACTGTTTTCATTAGACGGACCAATCCAAGGCAATGCAAGGAAAGTGCCAAGGATCTCTTAAGGAGCAGATCTGGGGATTGGCGGATAAATTCACATTTCACCAGGGAGTCCTGTGACATCTCCACACTGGGAGATTTTTCACTGCCTGGTTCAACTCTAGTCATCCCTTCTGTCCAGTGCAAGTTATTTGTCTCATTTGACACAGGGGAGGAGTTATTTAAAAGGGAGAGTGTACTGTAAAATTGCTGAGCTTCCATGCAGAGCAAACCTAATTAGCATATCTTTTGATATTTATATAGAATTTTCCTTATCTCTCTATAAACAGTGAGACCAATACTTAGAGAGAGCAATTGAAAATTAACATTTTAGTACCTCTATGTCAAACCACGACAGAGCATGATTTTTTTTTTCAAAACATTTTTGTTCACATAGACTAACACTATTACTTATGTTTTGATATTTTTAGTACAGATGGGGATACAAAAGGCAAACGTGGCTATTTCAAATAACAAAATCAAGGTAGAGGAGGGGTAAATAAACAATTTAATACACACCATTAGAAAAATGGATTATTGCAAACCTATTAACCCCTTCCCGCCTTTAGGAACTTACATGCCACCCTAACCATGCTGGGCTTTAGACTATTAGGACGGCATGAAACATCCTAGTCGTTCTGCTGTCCTGAAGCCATAATAGCTTTCTAACTGGGATCATGGGCTGGAGGGCATGCCTAGCATCTGTCAGGGTTTTTTCCCTGTTTTGTTTGCCATGTGCTGCTGGCAGCCATTTTACTCACCTCTCTTGCTGACTCTGGTGCATACTGTGTGATGCTGCTCATTTCCTGCACTTCCTTTATTGGCCAGACTGGTGTACATCATCCGTGTGAGACAGGATGCAGTCTCAGAATTGTGATGTCATCACTTATTATTTAAGGGCCTCTGTTCAGTATGCTTTGCCCTTGCGTTGTCTCAGACCTGTTTGTGAGAGCTCTTGTGTATTACCTGGCTGTCTGATGTCCCTCCTGGTTCCTGATCTCTGGCTTGTTCCTGACTCTGCTGTTCTCCTTGTTCCTTATTCCGACTCGTCTGACTACTCGCTTTGGCTCCTGACTTGGCTCGTCTGACTACCAGCTCTGGTTTTGATTCCTGTCTTGTTATTTGACTTGTGGACTTTTTATTATTTTTTGCTATTAATAAAGGTGTGATTATTTTTGCACTTCTCGTCTCAGTCTTATTCCTGGCACCCTGACAGCATCATAGGCATTCCACCCTGACCCAATCCCATCATTTAAATGTTTTACTTATTTGTTTATATCGAACTTTGTTCAATGTAAAAAATAAATACTGACAGGAAGGAGGTCACTGTCCTTTTAAAGTTTATTTCAGATTGGTCCTGTACAGTTTTAAGAAGCACTCAAATTGACCCAAATCCCTGCAATAAAAAACAAATATTTTTTTTTTTTTTTTTTAAATCTGGTGTCATCTCCTTCAGATGCAAATAAAAGTTTGGATGGATGATAGAGGGAAAATATGATCTGCAGAAATTGCACCAAATGGCCATTGCACCTGCAGAGGCTGACTGAGTATCATTGACTCTGGAGATAGAGGAATCATGACATTTTCATTAGAGGTCATGAACTCTACCAAAGTATTGCTCCAGTATGAGAAAAAAAAGGAAGGGTGACTCACTGTGATGGGTTTTGTTGAAGAGACCACTATCCGGGACACATTTGTATGTCATCTGAAGTAGTGATTCAATGTACAGTATTTATTTAAACACAGAGGTGTTTGCCAATAAGGACATATGCTAGCTTTAAAACAAGGCTCATCAAGGAGAATCTGGAACTAACTAAACTGGAATGTCCTTCCATTTGAGGTCTGCAGGTTGTGGTATTGGTAATTGTAGGTTTGGCTATGCTGCACACCATAGGAGGATTGTTTCCACTTCAACAGCTAGTTACGTCTATAACTGAGTTTTCTCTCAGATGGCCATTAAAATAAACCAGTGTGTTTCCTCTGCCTGATGCGTGCAGACTTTTCCAGGGGGATATAAGACAATTTGTGTCTATAGGCTCTCTTGATCCTCCAGTTTAAAAATCAAGGCACAATAAATGATGTTACTACAATTATGTTTTGGATGCCATTTTGGTAAAGAGCAAACAGTATTCAAAACCTACCTAATGTATTGGCAATAACTGTAATGTTACTACAATGATGTATAGGATGCCATTTTGGTAAAAAGGCAAACAGTATTCAAAGCCTACCTAATGTTTTGGCACTAAACCTATTTTTCTTTATTTCATGATTCGGATAGAGCAGGCAGTTTTAAGCAACTTTCTAATTTACTCCTACTATAAATTTTTCTTTGTTCTCTTACTATTTTTATTTAAAAAGCAGGAATTTAAAGCTTAGGAACCATCCTATTTTAGGTTCAGCACCCTGGATAGCACTTGCTTATTGGTGGACACACTTAGCAAACCAATAAGCAAGCATAACACAGGTTCTGTACCAAAAATGGGCCGGCTCTTAAGCTTTACATTCCTGCTTTTTAAATAAAGATAGCAATAGAACAAAGAAACATTGATAATAGGAGTACATTAGAAAGTTGCTTAAAATTGCATGCTATTTCTGAATCATTAAAGACAAAAATTGGATTTAGTGTCCCTTTAAATACAAGAAGTTGTGCTATATATGGTAGTAGATGAAAAACACCTCATGCCTTATTGCTTATTAGAGAGACTAATCATACCAGTTTCATACAAAACTTATAATAAACTACACCTTATAAAAAGGTACAAGTTAATTTGTTATACTTGTAGCTATATAAACAATAAAACATAATTTATGTAAGAACTTACCTGATAAATTCATTTATTTCATATTAGCAAGAGTCCATGAGCTAGTGACGTATGGGATATACATTCCTACCAGGAGGGGAAAAGTTTCCCAAACCTCAAAATGCCTATAAATACACCCCTCACCACACCCACAATTCAGTTTAACGAATAGCCAAGAAGTGGGGTGATAAAAAAGTGCGAAAGCATATAAAATAAGGAATTGGAATAATTGTGCTTTATACAAAATCATAACCACCACAAAAAAAGGGCGGGCCTCATGGACTCTTGCTAATATGAAAGAAATGAATTTATCAGGTAAGTTCTTACATAAATTATGTTTTCTTTCATGTAATTAGCAAGAGTCCATGAGCTAGTGACGTATGGGATAATGACTACCCAAGAAGTGGATCTTTCCACACAAGAGTCACTAGAGAGGGAGGGATAAAATAAAGACAGCCAATTCCTGCTGAAAATAATCCACACCCAAAATAAAGTTTAACGAAAAACATAAGCAGAAGATTCAAACTGAAACCGCTGCCTGAAGTACTTTTCTACCAAAAACTGCTTCAGAAGAAGAAAATACATCAAAATGGTAGAATTTAGTAAAAGTATGCAAAGAGGACCAAGTAGCTGCTTTGCAGATCTGGTCAACCGAAGCTTCATTCCTAAACGCCCAGGAAGTAGAAACTGACCTAGTAGAATGAGCTGTAATTCTCTGAGGCGGAGTTTTACCCGACTCAACATAGGCAAGATGAATTAAAGATTTCAACCAAGATGCCAAAGAAATGGCAGAAGCTTTCTGGCCTTTTCTAGAACCGGAAAAGATAACAAATAGACTAGAAGTCTTACGAAAAGATTTCGTAGCTTCAACATAATATTTCAAAGCTCTAACAACATCTAAAGAATGCAACGATTTCTCCTTAGAATTCTTAGGATTAGGACATAATGAAGGAACCACAATTTCTCTACTAATGTTGTTGGAATTCACAACTTTAGGTAAAAATTCAAAAGAAGTTCGCAACACCGCCTTATCCTGATGAAAAATCAGAAAAGGAGACTCACAAGAAAGAGCAGATAATTCAGAAACTCTTCTGGCAGAAGAGATGGCCAAAAGGAACAAAACTTTCCAAGAAAGTAATTTAATGTCCAATGAATGCATAGGTTCAAACGGAGGAGCTTGAAGAGCTCCCAGAACCAAATTCAAACTCCAAGGAGGAGAAATTGACTTAATGACAGGTTTTATACGAACCAAAGCTTGTACAAAACAATGAATATCAGGAAGAATAGCAATCTTTCTGTGAAAAAGAACAGAAAGAGCAGAGATTTGTCCTTTCAAAGAACTTGCGGACAAACCCTTATCTAAACCATCCTGAAGGAACTGTAAAATTCTCGGTATTCTAAAAGAATGCCAGGAAAAATGATGAGAAAGACACCAAGAAATATAAGTCTTCCAGACTCTATAATATATCTCTCGAGATACAGATTTACGAGCCTGTAACATAGTATTAATCACAGAGTCAGAGAAACCTCTTTGACCAAGAATCAAGCGTTCAATCTCCATACCTTTAAATTTAAGGATTTCAGATCCTGATGGAAAAAAGGACCTTGTGACAGAAGGTCTGGTCTTAACGGAAGAGTCCACGGTTGGCAAGAGGCCATCCGGACAAGATCCGCATACCAAAACCTGTGAGGCCATGCCGGAGCTACCAGCAGAACAAACGAGCATTCCTTCAGAATCTTGGAGATTACTCTTGGAAGAAGAACTAGAGGCGGAAAGATATAGGCAGGATGATACTTCCAAGGAAGTGATAATGCATCCACTGCCTCCGCCTGAGGATCCCGGGATCTGGACAGATACCTGGGAAGTTTCTTGTTTAGATGGGACGCCATCAGATCTATTTCTGGAAGTTCCCACATTTGAACAATCTGAAGAAATACCTCTGGGTGAAGAGACCATTCGCCCGGATGCAACGTTTGGCGACTGAGATAATCCGCTTCCCAATTGTCTACACCTGGAATATGAACCGCAGAGATTAGACAGGAGCTGGATTCCGCCCAAACCAAAATTCGAGATACTTCTTTCATAGCCAGAGGACTGTGAGTCCCTCCTTGATGATTGATGTATGCCACAGTTGTGACATTGTCTGTCTGAAAACAAATGAACGATTCTCTCTTCAGAAGAGGCCAAAACTGAAGAGCTCTGAAAATTGCACGGAGTTCCAAAATATTGATCGGTAATCTCACCTCCTGAGATTCCCAAACTCCTTGTGCCGTCAGAGATCCCCACACAGCTCCCCAACCTGTGAGACTTGCATCTGTTGAAATTACAGTCCAGGTCGGAAGCACAAAAGAAGCCCCCTGAATTAAACGATGGTGATCTGTCCACCATGTTAGAGAGTGTCGAACAATCGGTTTTAAAGATATTAACTGAGATATCTTCGTGTAATCCTTGCACCATTGCTTCAGCATACAGAGCTGAAGAGGTCGCATGTGAAAACGAGCAAAGGGGATCGCGTCCGATGCAGCAGTCATAAGACCTAGAATTTCCATGCATAAGGCTACCGAAGGGAATGATTGTGACTGAAGGTTTCGACAAGCTGTAATCAATTTTAAACGTCTCTTGTCTGTTAAAGACAGAGTCATGGACACTGAATCCATCTGGAAACCCAGAAAGGTTACCTTTGTCTGAGGAATCAAAGAACTTTTTGGTAAATTGATCCTCCAACCATGATCTTGAAGAAACAACACAAGTCGATTCGTATGAGATTCTGCTAAATGTAAAGACTGAGCAAGTACCAAGATATCGTCCAAATAAGGAAATACCACAATACCCTGTTCTCTGATTACAGACAGCAGGGCACCGAGAACCTTTGTAAAAATTCTTGGAGCTGTAGCTAGGCCAAACGGCAGAGCCACAAACTGGTAATGCTTGTCTAGGAAAGAGAATCTCAGAAACTGATAGTGATCTGGATGAATCGGAATATGCAGATATGCATCCTGTAAATCTATTGTGGACATATAATTCCCTTGCTGAACAAAAGGTAAGATAGTCCTTACAGTTACCATCTTGAACGTTGGTATCCTTACATAACGATTCAATATTTTTAGATCCAGAACTGGTCTGAAGGAATTCTCCTTCTTTGGTACAATGAAGAGATTTGAATAAAACCCCATCCCCTGTTCCGGAACTGGAACTGGCATAATTACTCCAGTCAACTCTAGATCTGAAACACATTTCAGAAATGCTTGAGCTTTTACTGGATTTACTGGGACACGGGAAAGAAAAAATCTCTTTGCAGGAGGTCTCAACTTGAAACAAATTCTGTACCCTTCTGAAACAATGCTCTGAATCCAAAGATTGTGAACAGAATTGATCCAAATCTCCTTGAAAAAACGTAACCTGCCCCCTACCAGCTGAGCTGGAATGAGGGCCGCACCTTCATGTGGACTTAGAAGCAGGCTTTGCCTTTCTAGCTGGCTTGGATTTATTCCAGACTGGAGATGGTCTCCAAACTGAAACTGCTCCTGAGGATGAAGGATCAGGCCTTTGTTCTTTGTTGAAACGAAAGGAACGAAAACGATTATTAGCCCTGTTTTTACCTTTAGATTTTTTATCCTGTGGTAAAAAAGTTCCTTTCCCACCAGTAACAGTTGAAATAATGGAATCCAACTGAGAACCAAATAATTTGTTACCCTGGAAAGAAATGGACAGTAAAGTTGATTTAGAAGCCATATCAGCATTCCAAGTTTTAAGCCATAAAGCTCTTCTAGCTAAAATAGCTAGAGACATAAACCTGACATCAACTCTGATAATATCAAAAATGGCATCACAGATAAAATTATTAGCATGTTGAAGAAGAATAATAATATCATGAGAATCACGATGTGTTACTTGTTGCGCTAAAGTTTCCAACCAAAAAGTTGAAGCTGCAGCAACATCAGCCAAAGATATAGCAGGTCTAAGAAGATTACCTGAACACAGATAAGCTTTTCTTAGAAAGGACTCCATTTTCCTATCTAGAGGATCCTTAAACGAAGTACCATCTGACGTAGGAATAGTAGTACGTTTAGCAAGGGTAGAAATAGCCCCATCAACTTTAGGGATCTTGTCCCAAAATTCTAATCTGTCAGGCGGCACAGGATATAATTGCTTAAAACGTTTAGAAGGAGTAAATGAATTACCCAAATTATCCCATTCTTTGGAAATTACTGCAGAAATAGCATCAGGGACAGGAAAAACTTCTGGAATAACTACAGGAGTTTTAAAAACCTTATTTAAACGTTTAGATTTAGTATCAAGAGGACCAGAATCCTCTATTTCTAAAGCAATTAAGACTTCTTTAAGCAAAGAACGAATAAATTCCATTTTAAATAAATATGAAGATTTATCAGCATCAACCTCTGAGACAGAATCCTCTGAACCAGAGGAATCATCAGAATCAGAATGATGATGTTCAGTTAAAAATTCATCTGTAGGGAGAGAAGTTTTAAAAGATTTTTTATGTTTACTAGAAGGAGAAATAACAGACATAGCCTTCTTTATGGATTCAGAAACAAAATCTCTTATATTATCAGGAACATTCTGCACCTTAGATGTTGAAGGAACTGCAACAGGCAATGGTACTTTACTAAAGGAAATATTATCTGCTTTAACAAGTTTGTCATGACAATCAATACAAACAACAGCTGGAGGAATAGCTACCAAAAGTTTACAGCAGATACACTTAGCTTTGGTAGATTCAGCACTTGACAGCGATTTTCCTGTAGTATCTTCTGACTCAGATGCAACGTGAGACATCTTGCAATATGTAAGAGAAAAAACAACATATATATAAAGCAAAATTGATCAAATTCCTTAAATGACAGTTTCAGGAATGGGAAAAAATGCCAAAGAACAAGCTTCTAGCAACCAGAAGCAATAAAAAATGAGACTTAAATAATGTGGAGACAAGAGTGACGCCCATATTTTTTCGCGCCAAATAAGACGCCCACATTATTTGGCGCCTAAATGCTTTTTGGCGCCAAAAATGACGCCACATCCGGAACGCCGACATTTTTGGCGCAAAATAACGTCAAAAAGTGACGCAACTTCCGGCGACACGTATGACGCCGGAAACGGAAATAGAATTTTTGCGCCAAAAAAGTCCGCGCCAAGAATGACGCAATAAAATGAAGCATTTTCAGCCCCCGCGAGCCTAACAGCCCACAGGGAAAAAGTCAAATTTTAAGGTAAGAAAAATGTTAAATTAAAATGCATTATCCCAAATATGAAACTGACTGTCTGAAAAATAAGGAAAGTTGAACATTCTGAGTCAAGGCAAATAAATGTTTGAATACATATATTTAGAACTTTATAAACAAAGTGCCCAACCATAGCTAGGAGTGTCACAAAAAATAAGACTTACTTACCCCAGGACACTCATCTACATATAGTAGATAGCCAAACCAGTACTGAAACGAGAATCAGCAGAGGTAATGGTATATATAAGAGTATATCGTCGATCTGAAAAGGGAGGTAAGAGATGAATCTCTACGACCGATAACAGAGAACCTATGAAATAGACCCCTTAGAAGGAGATCACTGCATTCAAATAGGCAATACTCCTCACATCCCTCTGACATTCACTGCACGCTGAGAGGAAAACCGGGCTCCAACTTGCTGCGGAGCGCATATCAACGTAGAATCTAGCACAAACTTACTTCACCACCTCCATCGGAGGCAAAGTTTGTAAAACTGAATTGTGGGTGTGGTGAGGGGTGTATTTATAGGCATTTTGAGGTTTGGGAAACTTTGCCCCTCCTGGTAGGAATGTATATCCCATACGTCACTAGCTCATGGACTCTTGCTAATTACATGAAAGAAAATAAATATCACAATAAAGAAGAACAGATTGCTAACATTTGGTATAATATCTTTTCTCTATAATAAAACAAATGACATGTATTACATAAGTTAAGATTAACAGGTAAGAGAACCTAAGGTTTAAGGGTTTAATATAGCACTCATTCCTACTAATGTTAATTATAAAAAATTGAATTTTTATTACTTAAAGTTAAAAAATAATAAAGGAGAGTCAACCCCTTTATAGTACCCACTAGCTCGCTGTGCACCTTGTCCCCCTGTTTCCTGGCCGATAGCAGCTCCCTCGGCTTCAGGTGACAGGGACAAAGGACAGCAATTAAAACCAATATAAATGTGCACCGAGGTGCTTACAAATTCCACAAACGCGTTTCGGCTGTGTAAACCAGCCTTTGTCAATGTGTAAGAGCAAACCGAGGCCCGGGTGCCACCCTCTTATATAGTGCTAACACAGACTGTCCCCACCAATCCGCTTCGGCCTTTGACAACGCCCCTCACCGCACCAATAAGCCACTGTGCATTCAGGGCATATCCTGATGCTTACATTTGATAGGATTGCCTGGAGCGGCTTCGTCTCTACTGGTTTTTAATTGGTTGCGCGTAATAACTTATACTCATTCGATAAACAAACAAATTTCCTAAGAGTAAACATATTGAGTTATTTGTAGTGTCCATCGTCTCGTAATAATTAATAGCTGATACCATCATTGCTATATATGACTGTTCGGGTTTAAGTCTTTAGCAAATGTTCTTTGTAATTCCGTGTTAGACTGTCCTGTCTGCACGGCTAGTCGTAATCTGATTAAACAGACTTTATCGTTATTCTATGCTCATGCATTAAACGACTACTATCTTTTCATCTTTGACATAACATATTTCAACAAAATCTTGTTTGATTATATTTTCTAACTTTTTTGTGAGTGTGGCTATTCCCAGGGCGGATTATAGTATTATAATATTCTTCAACTAAAGTTTTTAAGTGAATGACTTTCAATTCCAATTGCCACTTTATCATTTCTGTAGTGTTCGAGTTAAGTGATTCCTTATAGTAAGTCATGTGACTACTGACTTATTATAGTCATTCAGATCACCACAAGTAAATAATAGTCATATATCTAGAACTAAGAGATTACTATCCAGTTTAATCTCTGTTTTGTCTATATTGAGTCTAAAATTCACGTTCTCTAACAGAGTCATGGCCCATTAATATTTATTATGGAATTTCTATGCGAAGTTGGTAATTCTATTATATTTAACCTAGTTATACATAGCCATCAATCACAGACAGTATGTTAGCTCTGACATGTATGCATTGCATGTATCAAGATTTTAAAAAAAGAAATAATGTCACTGAAGTTTAGCTTTATAGCTTTATGGTATCATTGTTATTAATGCTTCATTTCGATGGTGTAAATCAAATATGTTAATTGATAGGCAAAGTGTTGCCTGACTAGAGTATGAAGTCAGATATGTTTATATCATCTCTTATAGGTAAAGATGTATTGTACTCCTATTATAATTCTAGCATGTTATGTTAATGTGATAAGACTTATGTAAATGCTTATCAACCTAGATATATAATCCTCACATAGTAGTATTAGTATGAAAATACATATACAATATGTTTGGGATTTGTTGTATATGCTTTTTATAAACGGAGGATGTTTATGAGAGTAGTTGTTGGATTATAGTCGTAGTTGGCAACTAAAAGGGGAGAACAGATAAAGCACTATGGGTGGCACATTAAGACAAAATAACTTGTTACTTGTATGCACAATGTACCATATGAATGTTGATTTTACATTCACAATATTAATCATCTTGTGTTCCCTTTCGAACACTTGAGATGTTTTTAATTATCATGGAATGTTATTTGAACTAAAATCAACATTTTCATTTTACATTTATACTACATTGTAAAGTATTTTCTAAATACAGATTCTGAAAACTAAGATTATCATTCCTCCTAATTTACAAGAAAACCCAATAATTATTTGCTTCGTTCATTCCGTGTGGCATTACTGTGTTCAATTTAAATATCCAGCTCGTTTCTTTTTGTAACAGAGTATTCTCAGTGCTACCACCTCTAATGCCCGGTTTCACCTTTTCTATGCCCCAACACTCGAAGGATGTAGTTTTACCTGCATGGTTTAGCAGGAAATGTTTTGCTACACTTGTGATTTTTTTACCTTCTTTCATATCTTTTTTGGCATTACGTATGTTACTGAGGTGTTCGGTTATTCTGGTACCCAATTTACGAGTTGTCATGCCTGTATATATTAAATTGCATGAACATGATAAACAGTATATGACATTCTCACTCTGACAGTTAATATGAGTTTTAATTTTCCAATTCTTTGAAAATCTCAAAAAAAGTCTTTTTTGGTCATAAACTGACAGATTTTACAATGGCCACACGGAGTGGAGCCTTGATATATTGGCTTTTTATTTCTGTTTCTGTCAAAGTGACTTTGTGTGAGATTATCTCTTAAATTTCTGGCACGTCTGAACGTAAAAGATGGTCTTTCCGGTATCAATCCTTTTAAACGTTCATCACTTTGTAGGATATGCCAGTGTTTTTTTACAATTGAGCTCACTTTTTCACTTTGATTATTATAGGTGGATATAAATCTAATGGTGTTCTCATCTGATCCACATTTTTTGTTTTTCGGTTTTAGAAGATCTGACCTATTTTTAGCTAGTGCTTTTTGATAAGCCTTGGCTAGTAGTTTCTTAGAGTAACCCCTTTGAAGTAGTCTTTCTCTTAATTCTGTTGCCGCTTGTTTGAAGAACCAGTATACGCAGTACATCTCCCACTGGTCCAGGTATATAGATGACATTCTCCTTATATGGGATGGTCCAATGGAGTCACTAAATTAATTCATTAAATTGCTTAATATCAATCCATTCGGATTATACCTGACTTATAATGTCAGTTACGAAAAAGTTGAGTTTTTGGACCTAACCATCTCTAAAAACAATAACAAATTAGTGACGGACACATATAGAAAAGCTACTGCTACAAACAATATTCTGCATGCACATAGCAACCATCATCCGTCCACAATCACCAGTTTACCATATGGTGAATACCTTAGAATAAGGAGAAATTGCACAGACCTAAACTCCTTCAAACAAGAGGCAACAGAATTAAGAGAAAGACTACTTCAAAGGGGTTACTCTAAGAAACTACTAGCCAAGGCTTATCAAAAAGCACTAGCTAAAAATAGGTCAGATCTTCTAAAACCGAAAAACAAAAAATGTGGATCAGATGAGAACACCATTAGATTTATATCCACCTATAATAATCAAAGTGAAAAAGTGAGCTCAATTGTAAAAAAACACTGGCATATCCTACAAAGTGATGAACGTTTAAAAGGATTGATACCGGAAAGACCATCTTTTACGTTCAGACGTGCCAGAAATTTAAGAGATAATCTCACACAAAGTCACTTTGACAGAAACAGAAATAAAAAGCCAATATATCAAGGCTCCACTCCGTGTGGCCATTGTAAAATCTGTCAGTTTATGACCAAAAAAGACTTTTTTTGAGATTTTCAAAGAATTGGAAAATTAAAACTCATATTAACTGTCAGAGTGAGAATGTCATATACTGTTTATCATGTTCATGCAATTTAATATATACAGGCATGACAACTCGTAAATTGGGTACCAGAATAACCGAACACCTCAGTAACATACGTAATGCCAAAAAAGATATGAAAGAAGGTAAAAAAATCACAAGTGTAGCAAAACATTTCCTGCTAAACCATGCAGGTAAAACTACATCCTTCGAGTGTTGGGGCATAGAAAAGGTGAAACCGGGCATTAGAGGTGGTAGCACTGAGAATACTCTGTTACAAAAAGAAACGAGCTGGATATTTAAATTGAACACAGTAATGCCACACGGAATGAACGAAGCAAATAATTATTGGGTTTTCTTGTAAATTAGGAGGAATGATAATCTTAGTTTTCAGAATCTGTATTTAGAAAATACTTTACAATGTAGTATAAATGTAAAATGAAAATGTTGATTTTAGTTCAAATAACATTCCATGATAATTAAAAACATCTCAAGTGTTCGAAAGGGAACACAAGATGATTAATATTGTGAATGTAAAATCAACATTCATATGGTACATTGTGCATACAAGTAACAAGTTATTTTGTCTTAATGTGCCGCCCATAGTGCTTTATCTGTTCTCCCCTTTTAGTTGCCAACTACGACTATAATCCAACAACTACTCTCATAAACATCCTCCGTTTATAAAAAGCATATACAACAAATCCCAAACATATTGTATATGTATTTTCATACTAATACTACTATGTGAGGATTATATATCTAGGTTGATAAGCATTTACATAAGTCTTATCACATTAACATAACATGCTAGAATTATAATAGGAGTACAATACATCTTTACCTATAAGAGATGATATAAACATATCTGACTTCATACTCTAGTCAGGCAACACTTTGCCTATCAATTAACATATTTGATTTACACCATCGAAATGAAGCATTAATAACAATGATACCATAAAAATATAAAGCTAAACTTCAGTGACATTATTTCTTTTTTTTAAATCTTGATACATGCAATGCATACATGTCAGAGCTAACATACTGTCTGTGATTGATGGCTATGTATAACTAGGTTAAATATAATAGAATTACCAACTTCGCATAGAAATTCCATAATAAATATTAATGGGCCATGACTCTGTTAGAGAACGTGAATTTTAGACTCAATATAGACAAAACAGAGATTAAACTGGATAGTAATCTCTTAGTTCTAGATATATGACTATTATTTACTTGTGGTGATCTGAATGACTATAATAAGTCAGTAGTCACATGACTTACTATAAGGAATCACTTAACTCGAACACTACAGAAATGATAAAGTGGCAATTGGAATTGAAAGTCATTCACTTAAAAACTTTAGTTGAAGAATATTATAATACTATAATCCGCCCTGGGAATAGCCACACTCACAAAAAAGTTAGAAAATATAATCAAACAAGATTTTGTTGAAATATGTTATGTCAACAATGAAAAGATAGTAGTCGTTTAATGCATGAGCATAGAATAACGATAAAGTCTGTTTAATCAGATTACGACTAGCCGTGCAGACAGGACAGTCTAACACGGAATTACAAAGAACATTTGCTAAAGACTTAAACCCGAACAGTCATATATAGCAATGATGGTATCAGCTATTAATTATTACGAGACGATGGACACTACAAATAACTCAATATGTTTACTCTTAGGAAATTTGTTTGTTTATCGAATGAGTATAAGTTGTTATTACGCGCAACCAATTAAAAACCAGTAGAGACGAAGCCGCTCCAGGCAATCCTATCAAATGCAAGCATCAGGATACGCCCTGAATGCACAGTGGCTTATTGGTGCGGTGAGGGGCGTTGTCAAAGGCCGAAGCGGATTGGTGGGGACAGTCTGTGTTAGCACTATATAAGAGGGTGGCACCCGGGCCTCGGTTTGCTCTTACACATTGACAAAGGCTGGTTTACACAGCCGAAACGCGTTTGTGGAATTTGTAAGCACCTCGGTGCACATTTATATTGGTTTTAATTGCTGTCCTTTGTCCCTGTCACCTGAAGCCGAGGGAGCTGCTATCGGCCAGGAAACAGGGGGACAAGGTGCACAGCGAGCTAGTGGGTACTATAAAGGGGTTGACTCTCCTTTATTATTTTTTAACTTTAAGTAATAAAAATTAAATTTTTTATAATTAACATTAGTAGGAATGAGTGCTATATTAAACCTTAGGTTCTCTTACCTGTTAATCTTAACTTATATACATTTTAGGGTAGCACCGGATTTATTATTATCCATTTATTCCTCTACACACTATATCTAGTGCCAGTTCTCTAATCTATAATCTACACATGTATTACATAAGCCCAAGATATATAAAAAAACTAAATTTATGCTTACCTGATAAATGTCTTTCTTTCTTGACATGGTGAGTCCACGGAATCATCAATTACTGTTGGGAATATCACTCCTGGCCAGCATTAGGAGGCAAAGAGCACTACAACAAAGCTGTTAAGTATCACTTCCCTTCCCACAACTCCCAGTCATTCAACCGAAGAAAAAAGAGAGAAATAACACAAGGTGCAGAGATGCCTGAGGTTTAAATAAAATAACTGTCTGAAAACAGGGAGGGCCGTGGACTCACCGTGTCAAGAAATACATTTATCAGGTAAGCATAAATTTAGTTTTCCTTCTTAAGACACAGTGATTCCACGGAATCATCAATTACTGTTGGGAATCAATACCCAAGCTAGAGGACACAGATTAGGGAGGGCAAGACAGGTAACCCAAACAGAAGAATCAAATGTATAGAATTTAGAAAAAGAGTGCAAAGAAGACCAAGTCGCAGTCTTACAAATCAGTTCTACAAAAGGTCTCATTCTTGAAGGCCCAAGAAGAAGACACGGCCCTAGTGGAGAGAGCTGTAATTCTCTCAGGAGGCTGCTGACCAGAAGTCTTATAAGCCATATGAATAATGCTTCTCAACCAGAGAGAAGGAGAAGTAGCAGTAGCTTTCTGGCCCTTACATTTTCCAAAAAACAGACAAACATTGCAGAAGACTGACGAAAGTCCTTCGTAGCCTGCGGATAGAATTTAAGAGCCCGCACAACCTCTAAGTTGTGTACCAAACGTTCTTTATGAGAAGAAGGATTAGGACAGAGAGAAGGAACACAATTTCCTGATTAATATTTCTGTCCAAAACAACCTTAGGAAGAAAAACAAACTTGGTAAGGAGATCTGCCTTATCTGCATGAAATATTAGATAAGGAGAATCACACAGCAATGCTGAGAGTTCAGAAACCCTCCGAGCAGAAGAAAAAGCAATAAAACAAAACTTTCCAAGATAATAACTTAATATCTATGGAATGTATAGGGTCAAACAGAGCCTGTTAAAAAAACATTAAGGACAAGATTAAGGCTCCAAGGGGGAGCAACTGATTTAAATACAGGCCTGATTCTGACCAGAGCCTGACAAAAGGATTGTACATCCGGCACGTCTGCCAGACACTTAAGCAACAGAAAGATATTGCGGGAATCTGACCCTTCAGAGAACTGACTGACAAAACATTTATCCAGACCTTCCTGAAGAAAGGAAAAATGCTAAAAATCCTGACTCTACTCCAAGAGAAGCCTTTGGATTCAAACCAATAAAGAAATGTATGCAATATCTTATGTTAATTCTTTCTCGAAACATCCTTGCAAGCCTGAATAAAGGTCTCAATGCCTGCCGCTTAGACAAAACTAAGCGTTCAATCTCTAAGCAGTCAGCGTCAGAGAAAGAAAAATGGATGAAAAAAGGGACCCTGAATCAGAAAATCCTTCCTCAGAGTCAGTCTCCAAGGTGGAAAAAATGACCTTTCCACTAGGTCTGCACACTAGAGCCTGTGAGGCCATGCAGGGTCTAATAGAATAACCGCCGCTCTCTCCTGTTGATACATGAACTTTTAGATACGAAATGGAGAAAATTGAAAAGAGATAGAAATGAATCTATCGAACCACCTAGGGAGAACCAAGAAAAAATGGAAAACCAGATCAATACAGACAATGTAGGTTAGCATGATTCCTGGAAAACAGTCAATTATAATTGAAGTAACAACTGGAAAGGATATAGACAACAAGGTCAATACAGGGGAGGTAATCAAGGTCAGTATAGAGAAGGTCAGTACAGAGAAGACCAATACAAAGGAGAAAACACTCACACTAGAACCCAATTTAAATTCCAACAACTCTCACTGGAGACCCTATTCTGATCATATAACACAACAACAAAATCACAGATCATCTCACTATCAAAACCAACAAAATCAATACAATGACAGACCTCCATATCGATATACAGAAAGACACTATAATACCAATAGACAATACAACCCAAATCCTTTTGATAAGAACAGAAATTATAACTCAAATTCTTATCAAACTGAAAGACAATATATAAATCAGCCTTATAGGCAAAGAGCAGACAGCTGGAGAGTGGAAACAAATAATAGGTTTGCACATTTTAGTGAAACACATGACAATGAGACTAACTATCCAAATCAAACAGAAAAAGTTTTTTTTTTTTTTTTTTAGAGATCAGCCCTCTGAGGGAGGGCTGCTCCAAAATTCTACTAGCACAAGAAAGGAGAGAGAAAAATCTACACTCCACTAAATCTTAAGAAAAGACAACTAGAGGACAAAGAGGAGGAAAGAATAGAAGGAGAGGCCAAAATACTGAGATAGTAGGCGACACTAATGGGATATTTAATTTAAGTAGTGTAGAATTAGATACGGATGAAAAACGTGTCCTTTCCTTGGGCATGTCCTTTGCCCCAACAAGAGTTTTGAGCAAACTTGAGACACACATACATGTTAAACAATTAGTAAGGAAACTTACACTTAAGAGATTTTTTTTATTAAAAACCCTATTGAAAGACAAATCAATTTCTCATATTTTGTTAAAATAGATAGAAGTTTAGATAAAACAAATGCCCACACTAATTTAAGACAGAAATCAAAATTGTATCCAACTTATGCAAAAGGATATAACTTGGAAACTTTCAAAAAAATGGTCCTGCATGATCTAAGAGACTATGATCCAAAAAATATAGACCCAATTTTAATTTGAGCAAAAATGACAGAGATATTATTGATACCTTACAAAAAAATAAAAAAGTTATCATTAAACCGGCGGATAAAGGGTCATAATTATGGACAAGGTCAACTATATCAAAGAAGCTAATAGAATTCTAAATGATCCTAAAACTTATAAAATATTAGAATTAAATCCAACAGATAAATTTAGAAAAAAACCTTGTAGTCATCCTTCAGGAAGGAAAAGATATAGGAATTCTAAATGAAAGTGAATTCAAGTTTATATATCCTGAGTTTCTGAGAATACCTATCTTTTACTTGCTCCCCAAGGCACATAAAAGCCTTACAAACACCCCGGGGAGACCTATTATCTCTGGAATTCGGTCCATTACATGCAACCTATCCAAATAAATCTTTATAAATAAGGAAAAAATTTAGGGACATTTCTCAGAGATTCTACACATGTACTACAGTTAATAGAAAATATACAATGGGAAGAAAACCTTATTATAGCAACATGCAATGTCACTTCGCTATATACAGTTATAGATCATATTAAAGGACTACAAGCAGTAGAAAACCTTTTGCGTAAGGATAAAGAATTAAGTCCAGAAATGTGTGAGTTCCTTTTGAAAAGTATCAAATTCATACTAGATAACAACTACTTTGAGTTCAATGGGAAATATTATTTGCAGATAGAAGGTACTGCGATGGGCACAAGATTCGCACCAAGCTATGCGAATATTTTTGTGGAGGACTGGGAAGACAGTTTCCTTAATGCGCATGAGCTTAGTGTAGATCTTGTGCTCTTCAAAAGGTACATTGATGACATTTTGATTATTTGGAGAGGTTCAGAAGACAACCTTAAAAAGTTCTTTCAGAGTATGAATTCTAATGACAAGGGGCTAAATTTCACTTACGAATATAGTAAAGAATAAATATCATTTCTAGACCTGGAGTTATTTGTAGATAGAAATAAAAATGTCACTAAAACCTTTTTTTTTTTAAAAGTCGATTGTAACAGTTATGTCCACAAAAAGAGTTGCAATCTTAAAAGGTGGAAGGACAATATACCAACTGGACAATTTGTAAGAATTAAGAAAAACTGCTCTAGACAAATAGATTTTGAAACCCAAGTAAACATTCTACAAAAAAAGTTTAATGAAAGAGGATACACGGATCAAGAATTACAAGGGGCCATCAATAGAGCCCATGAGACAGAAAGAAGTACTTTGTTAAACTAGAAGAGAACTGAACCCCAAAATATTACAAATAATGAGTATAATGTAGCCTTTATAACAGATTATAGTGAAAATCACCCGGCCATCTAGAAAATAATAAACAGACATTGGCACATATTAAAGAAAGACAAATTAATAGGTGATGTTTTGACACATAAACCAAAAATGATATTTAGAAGGGCCAAAAATCTTAAACAGATACTGGCTCCCAGTGAATTTAAAAGAGAAAATACAGGTATGGTTAAGAGGGACTTGAGAGGGAAAAATGTAAATGGTTTCTTCCCCTGCTACACATGCAGAGCTTGTAGATATAGCACAAAAAGTTAAACCATTTTTTTACCAAGAACAGGAGAGATCTTTAAACATCAAAGGGCAACCTTGATACACATTTGTATAAACACTTTAGAGAGACACATAATAATAACATAAAACATTTTCAATTTTGGGGTATTTGAAAAGTAAAAGGGAATTGGAGAGGGGGCAACTTTGAGACCAAACTTTTGAGGAAAGAATCAGAAATGATAAATAAACTGGATACCCTTTTTCCTAAAGGGCTAAATTCAGAATTGGACCTGTCACCCTTTTTGGAAGTTTAGGAACAACAAAAATACAAATACACTCTTATTCTTATCCCCCAAACATTTAATATTGGATTATTTTATTTATAACATAATTTATGCTTACCTGATAAATTTATTTCTCTTGTAGTGTAGTCAGTCCACGGGTCATCCATTACTTATGGAATATATCTCTTCCTAACAGGAAGCTGCAAGAGGATCACCCAAGCAGAGCTGCTATATAGCTCCTCCCCTCACATGTCATATTCAGTCATTCGACCAAAGCAGACGAGAAAGGAGAAACCATAGGGTGCAGTGGTGACTGGAGTTTAATTAAAATTTAGATCTGCCTTAAAGACAGGGCGGGCCGTGGACTGACTACACTACAAGAGAAATAAATTTATCAGGTAAGCATAAATTATGTTTTCTCTTGTTAAGTGTAGTCAGTCCACGGGTCATCCATTACTTATGGAATACCAATACCAAAGCTAAAGTACACGGATGAAGGGAGGGACAAGGCAGGAACATTAAACAGAAGGAACCACTGCCTGAAGTACCTTTCTCCCAAAAATAGCCTCCGAAGAAGCAAAAGTGTCAAATTTGTAAAATTTTGAAAAGGTGTGAAGCGAAGACCAAGTCGCAGCCTTGCAAATCTGTTCAACAGAGGCCTCATTTTTAAAGGCCCAGGTGGAAGCCACAGCTCTAGTAGAATGAGCTGTAATCCTTTCAGGAGGCTGCTGTCCAGCAGTCTCATAGGCTAAACGTATTATGCTACGAAGCCAAAAAGAGAGAGAGGTAGCCGAAGCCTTTTGACCTCTTCTCTGTCCAGAGTAAACGACAAACAGGGAAGAAGTTTGACGAAAATCTTTAGTTGCCTGCAAATAGAACTTCAGGGCACGGACTACGTCCAGATTATGCAAAAGTCGTTCCTTCTTTGAAGAAGGGTTAGGACACAGTGATGGAACAACAATCTCTTGATTGATATTCCTGTTAGTAACTACCTTAGGTAAGAACCCAGGTTTAGTACGCAGAACCACCTTGTCTGAATGAAAAATCAGATAAGGAGAATCACAATGTAAGGCAGATAACTCAGAGACTCTTCGAGCAGAGGAAATAGCCATCAGAAACAAAACCTTCCAGGATAACAGCTTGATATCAATGGAATGAAGGGGTTCAAATGGAACGCCTTGAAGAACATTAAGAACTAAGTTTAAGCTCCACGGCGGAGCAACAGTCTTAAACACAGGCTTAATCCTAGTTAAAGCCTGAACGTCTGGAACTTCAGCCAGACGTTTGTGTAGAAGAATAGACAGAGCAGAAATCTGTCCCTTTAACGAACTAGCAGATAAGCCCTTTTCTAAACCCTCTTGTAGAAAGGACAATATCCTAGGAATCCTAACCTTACTCCATGAGTAACTCTTGGATTCGCACCAATATAAATATTTACGCCATATCTTATGGTAAATTTTTCTGGTAACAGGCTTCCTAGCCTGTATTAAGGTATCAATAACCGACTCCGAGAAGCCACGCTTTGATAGAATCAAGCGTTCAATCTCCATGCAGTCAGCCTCAGAGAAATTAGATTTGGATGGTTGAAAGGACCCTGAATTAGAAAGTCCTGTCTCAGAGGCAGAGACCACGGTGGACAGGACGACATGTCCACTAGGTCTGCATACCAGGTCCTGCGTGGCCACGCAGGCGCTATCAGAATCACGAAGCTCTCTCCTGTTTGATCTTGGCAATCAAACGAGGAAGCATCGGGAATGGTGGAAACACATAAGCCATGTTGAAGACCCAAGGGGCTGTAAGAGCATCTATCAGCACCGCTCCCGGGTCCCTGGACCTGTATCCGTAACAAGGAAGCTTGGCGTTCTGACGAGACGCCATGAGATCCAGATCTGGTTTGCCCCAACGATGAATCAGTTGAGCAAAGACCTCCGGATGAAGTTCCCACTCCCCCGGATGAAAAGTTTGGCGACTTAGAAAATCCGCCTCCCAGTTCTCCACGCCTGGGATGTAAATCGCTGACAGGTGGCAAGAGTGAGACTCTGCCCAGCGAATTATCTTTGAGACTTCCAACATCGCTAGGGAACTTCTGGTTCCCCCTTGATGGTTGATGTAAGCCACAGTCGTGATGTTGTCCGACTGAAATCTGATGAACCTCAGAGTTGCTAACTGAGGCCAAGCTAGGAGAGCATTGAATATTGCTCTTAATTCCAGAATATTTATTGGGAGGACTTTCTCCTCCTGAGTCCATAATCCCTGAGCTTTCAGGGAGTTCCAGACTGCGCCCCAGCCTAGAAGGCTGGCGTCTGTTGTTACAATCGTCCAATCTGGCCTGCGAAAGGTCATCCCCTTGGACAGATGTGGCCGAGAAAGCCACCATAGAAGAGAATCTCTGGTCTCTTGATCCAGATTTAGTAGGGGGGACAAATCTGAGTAATCCCCGTTCCACTGACTTAGCATGCACAATTGCAGCGGTCTGAGATGCAGGCGCGCAAATGGTACTATGTCCATTGCCGCTACCATTAAGCCGATTACTTCCATGCACTGAGCTACTGACGGGTGTGGAATGGAATGAAGGACACGGCAAGCATTTAGAAGTTTTAATAACCTGGCCTCTGTCAAGTAAATTTTCATCTCTACAGAATCTATAAGAGTCCCTAGAAAGGGAACTCTTGTAAGTGGTAATAGAGAACTCTTTTCCACGTTCACCTTCCACCCATGCGACCTCAGAAATGCCAGAACTATCTCTGTATGAGACTTGGCAGTTTGAAAACTTGACGCTTGTATCAGAATGTCGTCTAGGTACGGAGTCACCGCTATGCCTCGCGGTCTTAGTACCGCCAGAAGTGAGCCCAGAACTTTTGTAGAGATTCTTGGAGCCGTAGCTAATCCGAAGGGAAGAACTACAAACTGGTAATGCCTGTCTAGGAAAGCAAATCTTAGGTACTGATAATGATCCTTGTGAATCGGTATGTGAAGGTAGGCATCCTTTAAGTCCACTGTGGTCATGTACTGACCCTCTTGGATCATGGGAAGGATGGTTCGAATAGTTTCCATTTTGAATGATGGAACTCTTAGAAATTTGTTTAGGATTTTTAAGTCCAAGATTGGTCTGAAGGTTCCCTCTTTCTTGGGAACCACAAATAGATTTGAATAGAATCCCTGCCTGTGTTCCGTCCGCGGAACTGGGTGGATCACCCCCATTAGTAAGAGGTCTTGTACACAGCGTAGAAACGCCTCTTTCTTTATTTGGTTTGCTGATAACCTTGAAAGATGAAATCTCCCTCGTGGAGGAGAAGTTTTGAAGTCCAGGAGATATCCCTGAGATATGATCTCCAACGCCCAGGGATCCTGGACATCTCTTGCCCAAGCCTGGGCGAAGAGAGAAAGTCTGCCCCCCACTAGATCCGTTTCCGGATAGGGGGCCCTCTCTTCATGCTGTCTTGGGGGCAGCAGCAGGTTTCTTGGACTGCTTGCCCTTGTTCCAGGACTGGTTAACTTTCCAGCCCTGCCTGTAACGAGCAACAGCTCCTTCCTGTTTTGGAGCGGAGGAAGTTGATGCTGCTCCTGCCTTGAAGTTACGAAAGGCACGAAAATTAGACTGTTTGGCCTTTGATTTGGCCCTGTCCTGAGGTAGAGCATGGCCCTTACCTCCCGTAATGTCAGCTATAATTTCTTTCAAGCCGGGCCCGAATAAGGTCTGCCCTTTGAAAGGAATATTAAGCAATTTAGATTTAGAAGTCACGTCAGCTGACCAGGATTTAAGCCATAGCGCTCTGCGCGCTTGGATGGCGAATCCGGAGTTCTTAGCCGTAAGTTTGGTTAAATGTACGACGGCATCAGAAACAAATGCGTTAGCTAGCTTAAGTGCTTTAAGCTTGTTCATAATTTCATCCAATGGAGCTGTGCGAATGGCCTCTTCCAGAGACTCAAACCAGAATGCCGCCGCAGCAGTGACAGGCGCAATGCATGCAAGGGGCTGTAAGATAAAACCTTGTTGAACAAACATTTTCTTAAGGTAACCCTCTAATTTCTTATCCATTGTATCTGAAAAGGCACAACTATCCTCCACCGGGATAGTGGTACGCTTAGCTAAAGTAGAAACTGCTCCCTACACCTTAGGGACCGTCTGCCATAAGTCTCGTGTGGTGGCGTCTATAGGAAACATTTTCCTAAATATGGGAGGAGGGGAAAAACAGAATTTATGCTTACCTGATAAATTACTTTCTCCAACGGTGTGTCCGGTCCACGGCGTCATCCTTACTTGTGGGATATTCTCTTCCCCAATAGGAAATGGCAAAGAGTCCCAGCAAAGCTGGTCACATGATCCCTCCTAGGCTCCGCCCACCCCAGTCATTCGACCGACGGACAGGAGGAAATATATATAGGAGAAATCATATGATACCGTGGTGACTGTAGTTAGAGAAAATAATTCATCAGACCTGATTAAAAAAACCAGGGCGGGCCGTGGACCGGACACACCGTTGGAGAAAGTAATTTATCAGGTAAGCATAAATTCTGTTTTCTCCAACATAGGTGTGTCCGGTCCACGGCGTCATCCTTACTTGTGGGAACCAATACCAAAGCTTTAGGACACGGATGAAGGGAGGGAGCAAATCAGGTCACCTAAACGGAAAGCACCACAGCTTGCAAAACCTTTCTCCCAAAAATAGCCTCCGAAGAAGCAAAAGTATCAAATTTGTAAAATTTGGCAAAAGTGTGCAGTGAAGACCAAGTCGCTGCCTTACATATCTGGTCAACAGAAGCCTCGTTCTTGAAGGCCCATGTGGAAGCCACAGCCCTAGTGGAGTGAGCTGTGATTCTTTCAGGAGGCTGCCATCCACCAGTCTCATAAGCCAATCGGATAATGCTTTTAAGCCAAAAGGAAAGAGAGGTAGAAGTCGCTTTTTGACCTCTCCTTTTACCAGAATAAACAACAAACAAGGAAGATGTTTGTCTGAAATCTTTAGTAGCCTCTAAATAGAATTTTAGAGCACGGACTACGTCCAAATTGTGTAACAAACGTTCCTTCTTTGAAACTGGATTCGGACACAAAGAAGGTACAACTATCTCCTGGTTAATATTTTTGTTGGAAACAACTTTCGGAAGAAAACCAGGCTTAGTACGCAAAACCACCTTATCTGCATGGAACACCAGATAGGGCGGAGAACACTGCAGAGCAGATAACTCTGAAACTCTTCTAGCAGAAGAAATTGCAACCAAAAACAAAACTTTCCAAGATAATAACTTAATATCTACGGAATGTAAGGGTTCAAACGGAACCCCTTGAAGAACTGAAAGAACTAGATTTAGACTCCAGGGAGGAGTCAAAGGTCTGTAAACAGGCTTTATTCTAACCAGAGCCTGAACAAATGCTTGAACATCTGGCACAGCTGCCAGCCTTTTGTGAAGTAAAACAGATAAAGCAGAGATCTGTCCCTTCAGAGAACTTGCAGATAATCCTTTCTCCAAACCTTCTTGTAGAAAGGATAGAATCTTAGGAATTTTTATCTTGTTCCATGGGAATCCTTTAGATTCACACCAACAGATATATTTTTTCCATATTTTATGGTAAATTTTTCTAGTTACAGGCTTTCTAGCCTGAATCAGAGTATCTATTACAGAATCTGAAAACCCACGCTTTGATAAAATCAAGCGTTCAATCTCCAAGCCGTCAGTTGGAGGGAAGCCAGATTCGGATGTTCGAATGGACCTTGAACAAGAAGGTCCTGTCTCAAAGGTAGCTTCCATGGTGGAGCCGATGACATATTCACCAGGTCTGCATACCAAGTCCTGCGTGGCCACGCAGGAGCTATCAAGATCACCGAAGCCCTCTCCTGATTGATCCTGGCCACCAGCCTGGGAATGAGAGGAAACGGTGGGAATACATAAGCTAGGTTGAAGGTCCAAGGTGCTACTAGTGCATCTACTAGAGTCGCCTTGGGATCCCTGGATCTGGACCCGTAGCAAGGAACCTTGAAGTTCTGACGAGACGCCATCAGATCCATGTCTGGAATGCCCCATAATTGAGTTATTTGGGCAAAGATTTCCGGATGGAGTTCCCACTCCCCCGGATGGAAAGTCTGACGACTCAGAAAATCCGCTTCCCAATTTTCCACTCCTGGGATATGGATTGCAGACAAGTGGCAGGAGTGATCCTCCGCCCATTGAATTATTTTGGTCACTTCTTCCATCGCCAGGGAACTCCTTGATCCCCCCTGATGATTGATATATGCAACAGTCGTCATGTTGTCTGATTGAAACCTTATGAATTTGGCCTTTGCTAGTTGAGGCCAAGCTTTGAGAGCATTGAATATCGCTCTCAGTTCCAGAATGTTTATCGGGAGAAGAGATTCTTCCCGAGACCATAGACCCTGAGCTTTCAGGGGTTCCCAGACCGCGCCCCAGCCCAACAGACTGGCGTCGGTCGTGACAATGACCCACTCTGGTCTGCGGAAGCTCATTCCCTGTGACAGATTGTCCAGGGTCAGCCACCAACGGAGTGAATCTCTGGTCTTTTGATCTACTTGAATCGTCGGAGACAAGTCTGTATAATCCCAATTCCACTGTCTGAGCATGCACAGTTGTAATGGTCTTAGATGAATTCGTGCAAAAGGAACTATGTCCATTGCTGCAACCATCAATCCTATTACTTCCATGCACTGCGCTATGGAAGGACGAAGAACAGAATGAAGTACTTGACAAGAGCTTAGAATTTTTGTTTTTCTGACCTCTGTCAGAAAAATCCTCATTTCTAAGGAATCTATTATTGTTCCCAAGAAGGGAACTCTTGTTGACGGGGACAGAGAACTTTTTTCTTTGTTCACCTTCCATCCGTGAGATCTGAGAAAGGCTAGGACGATGTCCGTATGAGCCTTTGCTTTTGACAGAGACGACGCTTGAATCAGGACGTCGACCAAGTAAGGTACTACTGCAATGCCCCTTGGTCTTAGAACCGCTAGAAGGGACCCTAGTACCTTTGTGAAAATTCTTGGAGCAGTGGCTAATCCGAATGGAAGTGCCACAAACTGGAAATGCTTGTCCAGAAAAGCGAACCTTAAAAAGCGAACCTTAGGAACTGATGATGTTCCTTGTGGATAGGAATATGTAGGTACGCATCCTTTAAATCCACGGTAGTCATAAATTGATTTTCCTGGATAGTAGGTAGGATCGTTCGAATAGTTTCCATTTTGAACGATGGAACCTTGAGAAATTTGTTTAGGATCTTGAGATCCAAAATTGGTCTGAATGTTCCCTCTTTTTTGGGAACTATGAACAGGTTGGAATAAAAACCCATCCCTTGTTCTCTTATTGGAACAGGATGAATCACTCCCATCTTTAACAGGTCTTCTACACAATGTAAGAATGCCTGTCTTTTTATTTGGTTTGAAGATAATTGAGACCTGTGGAACCTTCCCCTTGGGGGTAGTTCCTTGAATTCCAGGAGATAACCTTGAGAAACTATTTCTAGCGCCCAAGGATCCTGAACATCTCTTGCCCAAGCCTGAGCAAAGAGAGAAAGTCCCGGATCGGGGGCCATCCCTTCATGCTGCTTTGGTAGCAGTGGTAGGCTTCTTGGCCTGTTTACCCTTGTTCCAGCCTTGCATTGGTCTCCAGGCTGGTTTGGGTTGTGAAGTATTACCCTCTTGCTTAGAGGATGCAGAATTAGAGGCTGGTCCGTTTCTGCGAAAGGGACGAAAATTAGGCTTATTTTTAGCCTTAAAAGACCTATCCTGTGGGAGGGCGTGGCCCTTTCCCCCAGTGATGTCTGAAATAATCTCTTTCAAATCAGGTCCAAATAATGTTTTACCCTTGAAAGGGATGTTAAGCAATTTTGTCTTGGAAGACACATCCGCTGACCAAGACTTTAGCCAAAGCGCTCTGCGCGCCACGATAGCAAACCCTGAATTTTTCGCCGCTAATCTAGCTAATTGCAAAGCGGCATCTAAAATAAAAGAGTTAGCCAATTTAAGTGCTTGAACTCTGTCCATAACCTCCTCATACGAAGATTCTTTATTGAGCGACTTTTCTAGTTCCTCGAACCAGAAACACGCTGCCGTAGTGACAGGAACAATGCATGAAATTGGTTGTAGAAGGTAACCTTGCTGAACAAAAATCTTTTTAAGCAAACCCTCTAATTTTTTATCCATAGGATCTTTGAAAGCACAACTATCTTCGATAGGAATAGTAGTGCGTTTGTTTAGAGTAGAAACCGCCCCCTCGACCTTGGGGACTGTCTGCCATAAGTCCTTTCTGGGGTCGACTATAGGAAATAATTTCTTAAATATAGGGGGGGGAACAAAAGGTATGCCGGGCCTTTCCCACTCTTTATTTACTATGTCCGCCACCCGCTTGGGTATAGGAAAAGCGTCGGGGGGCACCGGAACCTCTAGGAACTTGTCCATCTTACATAATTTCTCTGGAATGACCAAATTGTCACAATCATCCAGAGTAGATAATACCTCCTTAAGCAGTGCGCGGAGATGTTCTAATTTAAATTTAAATGTCACAACATCAGGTTCAGCTTGCTGAGAAATTTTTCCTGAATCTGAAATTTCTCCCTCAGACAAAACCTCCCTCATGGCCCCTTCAGATTGGTGTGAGGGTATGTCAGAACAGTTATCATCAGCGTCCTCTTGCTCTTCAGTGTTTAAAACAGAGCAATCGCGCTTTCTCTGATAAGTAGGCATTTTGGATAAAATGTTTGCTATAGAGTTATCCATTACAGCCATTAATTGTTGCATGGTAATAAGAATTGGCGCACTAGATGTACTAGGGGCCTCTTGTGTGGGCAAAACTGGTGTAGACACAGAAGGGGATGATGTAGTATCATGTTTACTCCCCTCATTTGAGGAATCATCTTGGGCAATATCATTATCTGTGGCATTACTGTCCTTACTTTGTTTGGACACTATGGCACAATTATCACATAAATTTAAATGGGGAGACACCTTGGCTTTCATACATATAGAACATAGCTTATCTGAAGGTACAGACATGTTAAACAGGCTTAAACTTGTCAACAAAGCACAAAAAACGTTTTAAAATAAAACCGTTACTGTCACTTTAAATTTCAAACTGAAAACACTTTATTACTGAATATGTGAAAAAGTATGAAGGAATTGTTCAAAATTCACCAAAATTTCACCACAGTGTCTTAAAGCATTAAAAGTATTGCACACCAAATGTCAGAGCTTTAACCCTTAAATTAACGGAACCGGAGCCATTTTTACATTTAACCCCTATACAGTCCCAGCTATATGCTTTGCTGAGACCCAACCAAGCCCAGAGGGGAATACGATACCAAATGATGCCTTCTATAAGCTTTTTCAGTGATTCTTAGCTCCTCACACATGCATCTGCATGCCTTGCTCTCCAAAAACAACTGCGCATTAGTGGCGCGAAAATGAGGCTCTGTCTATAACTAGAAAAGGCCCCCATCTGAAAAAGGTGTCCAACACAGTGCCTGCCGTTTTTCTAAACAATCCCCAAGATTATAATAACCATTAATAGTTAGAATCTGCAAAATATGCCTAGTAAAGCAATCGTTTTAGCCCAGAAAAATGTCTACCAGTTTTTTAAGCCCTTATGAAGCCCTTTATTCTTTTATTTAACTAAGAAAATGGCTTACCGGTCCCCATAAGGGGAAATGACAGCCTTCCAGCATTACATAGTCTTGTTAGAAATATGGCCAGTCATACCTTAAGCAGAAAAGTCTGCCAACTGTTTCCCCCAACTGAAGTTACTTCATCTCAACAGTCCTGTGTGGAAACAGCAATCGATTTTAGTAACTTCTGCTAAAATCATCTTCCTCTTACAAACAGAAATCTTCATCTCTTTTCTGTTTCAGAGTAAATAGTACATACCAGCACTATTTTAAAATAACAAACACTTGATTGAAGAATAAAAACTACATTTAAACACCAAAAAACTCTTAACCATCTCCGTGGAGATGTTGCCTGTGCAACGGCAAAGAGAATGACTGGGGTGGGCGGAGCCTAGGAGGGATCATGTGACCAGCTTTGCTGGGACTCTTTGCCATTTCCTGTTGGGGAAGAGAATATGCCACAAGTAAGGATGACGCCGTGGACCGGACACACCTATGTTGGAGAAAAGGCACACCAGGTCTATCCCACTCCTTGCTAATAATCTCTGTAAGCCTTTTAGGTATAGGAAACACGTCAGTACACACCGGTACCGCATAGTATCTATCCAACCTACATAATTTTTCTGGAATTGCAACCGTGTTACAATCATTCAGAGCCGCTAATACCTCCCCTAGCAATATGCAGAGGTTCTCAAGCTTAAATTTAAAATTAGAAATCTCTGAATCCAGTCTCCCTGGATCAGATCCGTCACCCACAGAATGAAGCTCTCCGTCTTCACGTTCTGCAAACTGTGACGCAGTATCTGACATGGCTCTCACCTCATCCGCGCGCTCTGTCCTTAACCCAGAGCTATCGCGCTTGCCTCTTAATTCTGGCAATTTAGATAATACTTCTGTCATAACAGTAGCCATGTCTTGCAAAGTGATTTGTAAGGGCCTCCCTGATGTACTTGGCGCCACAAAATCACGCACCTCCTGAGCGGGAGGAGAAGGTACTGACACGTGAGGAGAGTTAGTCGGCATAACTTCCCCCTCGTTGACTTTTATTTAAAGTAGCATCAATGCAATTAGTACACAAATTTCTATTGGGCTCCACATTGGCCTTTAAACATAGTGAACAAAGAGATTCATCTGTGTCAGACATGTTTAAACAGACTAGCAATGAGACTAGCAAGCTTGGAAATACTTTTCTAAATAAATTTACAAGCAATATAAAAAAACGCTACTGTGCCTTTAAAAAGCACAAAAAGCTGTCACAGTTGAAATAACAATGAACCAAAATAGTTATAGCAACCAATTTTTCACAGTAAATGTATTAAGTTAGCAAAGGATTGCACCCACCAGCAAATGGATGATTAACCCCTTAATACCCAAAAACGGATAACAATTTAATAATTAACGTTTTTCTCACAGTCAAAACACACTGTCACAGGTCTGCTGTGACTGATTAGATTGTGACTGAATTTTTACTGCGCAAAAAAGCGCTAAAATAGGCCCCTCCCACTCATATTACAACAGTGGGGAAGCTCAGAAAACTGTTTCTATGCAGAAAACAAAGATGGCCATGTGGTAAAAATCATGCCCCAATAAGTTTTATCACCAAGTACCTCACAAAAAACGATTAACATGCCAGTAAACGTTTTAAACATACATTTGAAAAGTTATGAATTGTTATTAATAAGCCTGCTACCAGTCGCTTTTACTGCAGTTAAGGCTCATACATTATTTCAATATTAACAGTATTTTCAGAGTCAATTCCATTCCTTAGAAAAATACATTCAGTGTACACACACTCATCAGCCTAATACCAGTCGCTATCACTGCATTTAAGGCTGAACTTACTTTTCCTTTTTTTTTTACAGATTACTAACATGACAGGGCGCGATCCGATATAGATCGCAGTTTGCGGCGCAAGCGAGGGAACCGGCGTCGCCCGCAGTTTCAGCTCGCAACTCGAGCTATCCCATATAGGTCGCCGTCAGATGCTAACGTGCCGTAAGTCTGACAAACCAGCGATGTCCAGAAATCTGCGCAAGTACAAATTTCTGGCGTCGCCAGTGACTTGCGCCACGTTAGAATCTGCCGGCGCCTATAAAACCTGACTAAAGTCTAAAACACCCGCACTGTCTAACACGCCTCCCTAACATAGCCCGCACTGTCTAACACGCCTCCCTAACATAGCCCGCACTGTCTAACACGCCTCCCTAACATAGCCCGCACTGTCTAACACGCCTCCCTAACATAGCCCGCACTGTCTAACCCTCTATCCGCTATCCCCCCTCACTAGCCTAACAATAAAAAAGCTATTAACCCCTAAACCGCCGCTCCCGTACCCCGCCGCAACCTAATAAAGTTATTAACCCCTAAACCGCCGCTCCCGTACCCCGCCGCCAGCTATATTATATCTATAACCCCCTAAAGTGAGCCCCTAACACCGCCGCCATCTATATTAAAATTATTAACCCCTAATGTAAGCCCCTTACACCGCCGCCATCTCTATTAAAATGATTAACCCCTAATTTAATCTACCTACCCTGCCGCCAGCTATATTATCTATATTAACCCTAAGTATATTATAGTTAATATAGTTATTACATTATATATATTAACTATATTAACCCTAATTATATTAGGGTTAATATAGTTAATATAGTTACTATAGTATTTATATTAACTATATTAACTCTATCTAACCCTAACTAAATTTATATTAAATTAATCTAATTCATTTATAAACTAAAATATTCCTATTTAAATCTAAATACTTACCTATCAAATAAACCCTAAGATAGCTACAATATAATTAATAATTACATTGTAGCTATGTTAGGGTTAATATTTATTTTACAGGTAAATTGTTAATTATTTTAACTAGGTATAATAGATATTAAATAGTTATTAACTATTTAATATCTAGCTAGTTAAAATAATTACCCAATTACCTGTAAAATAAATCCTAACCTAAGTTATAAATACACCTACACTATCAATAAATTTAATAAACTACAAACATCTATCTAAAAATACAATTAAATTAACTAAACTAAATTACAAAAAAAAAACAAACACTAAATTACAAAAAATAAAAAAAAGATTACAAGATTTTTAAGCTAATTACACCTATTCTACGCCCCCTAATAAAATAATAAACCCCCAAAATAAAAAAATTCCCTGCCCTATTCTAAATTAAACAAATTTCAAAGCTCTTTACCTTACCAGCCCTTAAAAGGGCCTTTTGTGGGGCATGCCCCAAAGAATTCAGCTCTTTTGCATACAACAAATACAATCCCCCCCCCCCATTACAACCCACCACCCACATACCCCTATTCTAAAACCACCCAAACCCCCCTTAAAAAAGCCTAACACTACCCCCCTGAAGATCTCCCTACCTTGTCTTCACCACACCGGGCCGAACTCCTGATCCGATCCGGGCGATGTCTTCCTCCAAGCGGCAAAGAAGAATTCTTCCTCCGGCGACGTCTTCCTCCAAGCGGCAGCAAAGTCTTCATTCTTCCGGCGGCATCTTCAATCTTCTTTCTTCGCTCCGCCGCTGCGGAGCATCCATCCCGGCCGACTGCTGTACTACGAATGAGGTACCTTTAAATGACGTCATCCAAGATGGCGTCCGCCGAATTCCGATTGGCTGATAGGATTCTATCAGCCAATCGGAATTAAGTTAGAAAAATCTGATTGGCTGATTGAATCAGCCAATCAGATTCAAGTTCAATCCGATTGGCTGATCCGAACAGCCAATCAGATTGAGCTCGCATTCTATTGGCTGATCGGAACAGCCAATAGAATGCGAGCTCAATCTGATTGGCTGTTCGGATCAGCCAATCGGATTGAACTTGAATCTGATTGGCTGATTCAATCAGCCAATCAGATTTTTCTAACTTAATTCCGATTGGCTGATAGAATCCTATCAGCCAATCGGAATTCGGCGGACGCCATCTTGGATGACGTCATTTAAAGGTACCTCATTCGTAGTACAGCAGTCGGCCGGGATGGATGCTCCGCGGCGGCGGAGCGAAGAAAGAAGATTGAAGATGCCGCCGGAAGAATGAAGACTTTGCTGCCGCTTGGAGGAAGACGTCGCCGGAGGAAGAATTCTTCTTTGCCGCTTGGAGGAAGACATCGCCGGAGGAAGAATTCTTCTTTGCCGCTTGGAGGAAGACATCGCCCGGATCGGATCAGGAGTTCTGCCCGGTGTGGTGAAGACAAGGTAGGGAGATCTTCAGGGGGGTAGTGTTAGGCTTTTTTAAGGGGGGTTTGGGTGGTTTTAGAATAGGGGTATGTGGGTGGTGGGTTGTAATGGGGGGGGGATTGTATTTGTTGTATGCAAAAGAGCTGAATTCTTTGGGGCATGTCCCACAAAAGGCCCTTTTAAGGGCTGGTAAGGTAAAGAGCTTTGAAATTTGTTTAATTTAGAATAGGGCAGGGAATTTTTTTATTTTGGGGGTTTATTATTTTATTAGGGGGCTTAGAATAGGTGTAATTAGCTTAAAAATTTTGTAATCTTTTTTTTATTTTTTGTAATTTAGTGTTTGTTTTTTTTTGTAATTTAGTTTAGTTAATTTAATTGTATTTTTAGATAGATGTTTGTAGTTTATTAAATTTATTGATAGTGTAGGTGTATTTATAACTTAGGTTAGGATTTATTTTACAGGTAATTGGGTAATTATTTTAACTAGGTAGATATAAAATAGTTAATAACTATTTAATATCTATTATACCTAGTTAAAATAATTAACAATTTACCTGTAAAAACAGAATTTATGTTTACCTGATAAATTACTTTCTCCAACGGTGTGTCCAGTCCACGGCGTCATCCTTACTTGTGGGATATTCTCTTCCCCAACAGGAAATGGCAAAGAGCCCAGCAAAGCTGGTCACATGATCCCTCCTAGGCTCCGCCTTCCCCAGTCATTCGACCGACGTAAAGGAGGAATATTTGCATAGGAGAAATCATATGATACCGTGGTGACTGTAGTTAAAGAAAATAAATTATCAGACCTGATTAAAAAACCAGGGCGGGCCGTGGACCGGACACACCGTTGGAGAAAGTAATTTATCAGGTAAACATAAATTCTGTTTTCTCCAACATAGGTGTGTCCGGTCCACGGCGTCATCCTTACTTGTGGGAACCAATACCAAAGCTTTAGGACACGGATGAAGGGAGGGAGCAAATCAGGTCACCTAGATGGAAGGCACCACGGCTTGCAAAACCTTTCTCCCAAAAATAGCCTCAGAAGAAGCAAAAGTATCAAATTTGTAAAATTTAGTAAAAGTGTGCAGTGAAGACCAAGTCGCTGCCTTACATATCTGATCAACAGAAGCCTCGTTCTTGAAGGCCCATGTGGAATCCACGGCCCTAGTGGAATGAGCTGTGATTCTTTCAGGAGGCTGCCGTCCGGCAGTCTCGTAAGCCAATCTGATGATGCTTTTAAGCCAAAAAGAGAGAGAGGTAGAAGTTGCTTTTTGACCTCTCCTTTTACCAGAATAAACAACAAACAAGGAAGATGTTTGTCTAAAATCCTTTGTAGCATCTAAATAGAATTTTAGAGCACGAACTACATCCAAATTGTGCAACAAACGTTCCTTCTTTGAAACTGGATTCGGACACAAAGAAGGCACGACTATCTCCTGGTTAATGTTTTTGTTAGAAACAACTTTCGGAAGAAAACCAGGTTTAGTACGCAAAACCACCTTATCTGCATGGAACACCAGATAAGGAGGAGAACACTGCAGAGCAGATAACTCTGAAACTCTTCTAGCAGAAGAAATTGCAACCAAAAACAAAACTTTCCAAGATAATAACTTAATATCAACGGAATGTAAGGGTTCAAACGGAACCCCCTGAAGAACTGAAAGAACTAAATTGAGACTCCAAGGAGGAGTCAAAGGTTTGTAAACAGGCTTGATTCTAACCAGAGCCTGAACAAAAGCTTGAACATCTGGCACAGCTGCCAGCTTTTTGTGAAGTAACACAGACAAAGCAGAAATCTGTCCCTTCAAAGAACTTGCAGATAATCCTTTCTCCAAACCTTCTTGAAGAAAGGATAGAATCTTAGGAATTTTTATCTTGTCCCAAGGGAATCCTTTAGATTCACACCAACAGATATATTTTTTCCATATTTTATGGTAGATTTTTCTAGTTACAGGCTTTCTGGCCTGAACAAGAGTATCAATGACAGAATCTGAGAACCCTCGCTTTGATAAAATCAAGCGTTCAATCTCCAAGCAGTCAGTTGGAGTGAGACCAGATTCGGATGTTCGAACGGACCTTGAACAAGAAGGTCCCGTCTCAAAGGTAGCTTCCATGGTGGAGCCGATGACATATTCACCAGGTCTGCATACCAAGTCCTGCGTGGCCACGCAGGAGCTATCAAGATCACCGATGCCCTCTCCTGATTGATCCTGGCTACCAGCCTGGGGATGAGAGGAAACGGTGGGAATACATAAGCTAGGTTGAAGGTCCAAGGTGCTACTAGTGCATCTACTAGAGTCGCCTTGGGATCCCTGGATCTGGACCCGTAGCAAGGAACCTTGAAGTTCTAACGAGAGGCCATCAGATCCATGTCTGGAATGCCCCACAACTGAGTAATTTGGGCAAAGATTTCCGGATGGAGTTCCCACTCCCCCGGATGAAATGTCTGACGACTCAGAAAATCCGCTTCCCAATTTTCCACTCCTGGGATGTGGATTGCAGACAAGTGGCAGGAGTGAGTCTCCGCCCATTGAATGATTTTGGTCACTTCTTCCATCGCCAGGGAACTCCTTGTTCCCCCTTGATGGTTGATATACGCAACAGTCGTCATGTTGTCCGATTGAAACCGTATGAATTTGGCCTTTGCTAGCTGAGGCCAAGCCTTGAGAGCATTGAATATCGCTCTCAGTTCCAGAATATTTATCGGGAGAAGAGATTCTTCCCGAGACCAAAGACCCTGAGCTTTCAGGAGTCCCCAGACCGCGCCCCAGCCCACCAGACTGGCGTCGGTCGTGACAATGACCCACTCTGGTCTGTGGAAGCTCATCCCCTGTGACAGGTTGTCCAGGGACAGCCACCAACGGAGTGAATCTCTGGTCCTCTGATCTACTTGTATCGTCGGAGACAAGTCTGTATAATCCCCATTCCACTGACTGAGCATGCACAGTTGTAATGGTCTCAGATGAATTCGCGCAAAAGGAACTATGTCCATTGCCGCGACCATCAAACCTATTACTTCCATGCACTGCGCTATGGAAGGAAGAGGAACAGAATGAAGTACTTGACAAGAGTTTAGAAGTTTTGATTTTCTGGCCTCTGTCAGAAAAATCCTCATTTCTAAGGAGTCTATTATTGTTCCCAAGAAGAGAACTCTTGTTGACGGAGATAGAGAACTTTTTTCTACGTTCACTTTCCACCCGTGAGATCTGAGAAAGGCCAGGACAATGTCCGTATGAGCCTTTGCTTGTGGAAGGGACGACGCTTGAATCAGAATGTCGTCCAAGTAAGGTACTACTGCAATGCCCCTTGGTCGTAGCACCGCTAGAAGGGACCCCAGTACCTTTGTGAAAATTCTTGGAGCAGTGGCTAATCCGAATGGAAGTGCCACAAACTGGTAATGCTTGTCCAGAAAGGCGAACCTTAGGAACCGATGATGTTCCTTGTGGATAGGAATATGTAGATACGCATCCTTTAAATCCACCGTGGTCATGAATTGACCTTCCTGGATGGAAGGAAGAATTGTTCGAATGGTTTCCATTTTGAACGATGGAACCTTGAGAAACTTGTTTAGGATCTTGAGATCTAAGATTGGTCTGAATGTTCCCTCTTTTTTGGGAACTATGAACAGATTGGAGTAGAACCCCATCCCTTGTTCTCCTAATGGAACAGGATGAATCACTCCCATTTTTAACAGGTCTTCTACACAATGTAAGAATGCCTGTCTTTTTATGTGGTCTGAAGACATTTGAGACCTGTGGAACCTCCCCCTTGGGGGAAGCCCCTTGAATTCCAGAAGATAACCTTGGGAGACTATTTCCAGCGCCCAAGGATCCAGAACATCTCTTGCCCAAGCCTGAGCGAAGAGAGAGAGTCTGCCCCCCACCAGATCCGGTCCTGGATCGGGGGCCAACATCTCATGCTGTCTTGGTAGCAGTGGCAGGTTTCTTGGCCTGCTTACCTTTGTTCCAGCCTTGCATTGGCCTCCAGGCTGGCTTGGCTTGAGAAGTATTACCCTCTTGCTTAGAGGATGTAGCACTTGGGGCTGGTCCGTTTCTGCAAAAGGGACGAAAATTTGGTTTATTCTTAGCCTTGAAAGACCTATCCTGAGGAAGGGCGTGGCCCTTGCCCCCAGTGATATCAGAAATAATCTCTTTCAAGTCAGGGCCAAACAGCGTTTTCCCCTTGAAAGGAATGTTAAGCAATTTGTTCTTGGAAGACGCATCCGCTGACCAAGATTTTAGCCAAAGCGCTCTGCGCGCCACAATAGCAAACCCTGAATTTTTCGCCGCTAATCTAGCCAATTGCAAAGTGGCGTCTAAAGTAAAAGAGTTAGCCAATTTGAGAGCATGAATTCTGTCCAAAATCTCCTCATAAGAAGAATCTTTATTGAGCGCCTTTTCTAGTTCATCGAACCAGAAACACGCTGCTGTAGTGACAGGAACAATGCATGAAATTGGTTGTAGAAGGTAACCTTGCTGAACAAACATCTTTTTAAGCAAACCCTCTAATTTTTTATCCATAGGATCTTTGAAAGCACAACTATCTTCTATGGGGATAGTGGTGCGTTTGTTTAGAGTAGAAACCGCCCCCTCGACCTTGGGGACTGTCTGCCATAAGTCCTTTCTGGGGTCGACCATAGGAAACAATTTCTTAAATATAGGGGGAGGGACGAAAGGTATGCCGGGCCTTTCCCATTCTTTGTTTACAATGTCCGCCACCCGCTTGGGTATAGGAAAAGCTTCGGGGGGCCCCGGGACCTCTAGGAACTTGTCCATCTTACATAATTTCTCTGGAATGACCAAATTCTCACAATCATCCAGAGTAGATAACACCTCCTTAAGCAGAGCGCGGAGATGTTCCAATTTAAATTTGAATGTAATCACATCAGGTTCAGCTGTTGAGAAATTTTCCCTGAATCTGAAATTTCTCCCTCAGACAAAACCTCCCTGGCCCCCTCAGACTGGTGTAGGGGTACTTCAGAACCAATATCATCAGCGTCCTCATGCTCTTCAGTATTTTCTAAAACAGAGCAGTCGCGCTTTCGCTGATAAGTGGGCATTTTGGCTAAAATGTTTTTGATAGAATTATCCATTACAGCCGTTAATTGTTGCATAGTAAGGAGTATTGGCGCACTAGATGTACTAGGGGCCTCCTGTGTGGGCAAGACTGGCGTAGACGAAGGAGGGGATGATGCAGTACCATGCTTACTCCCCTCACTTGAGGAATCATCTTGGGCATCATTTTCTCTAAATTTTGTGTCACATAAATCACATCTATTTAAATGAGAAGGAACCTTGGCTTCCCCACATACAGAACACAGTCTATCTGATAGTTCAGACATGTTAAACAGGCATAAACTTGATAACAAAGAACAAAAAACGTTTTAAAATAAAACCGTTACTGTCACTTTAAATTTTAAACTGAACACACTTTATTACTGCAAATGTGAAAAAGTATGAAGGAATTGTTCAAATTTCACCAAAATTTCACCACAGTGTCTTAAAGCCTTAAAAGTATTGCACACCAAATTTGAAAGCTTTAACTTTTAAAATAACGGAACCGGAGCCGTTTTTATATTTAACCCCTATACAGTCCCTGGTATCTGCTTTGCTGAGACCCAACCAAGCCCAAAGGGGAATACGATACCAAATGACGCCTTCAGAAAGCTTTTTCTATGTATCTGAGCTCCTCACACATGCATCTGCATGTCTTGCTTCCCAAAAACAACTGCGCAATAGAGGCGCGAAAATGAGGCTCTGCCTATGATTAGGGAAAGCCCCTAGAGAAAAAGGTGTCCAATACAGTGCCTGCCGGTTATTTTACATAATTCCCACGAATAAAATAACTCCTCAAAGCTATGAAGTATTAAAAATGCTTATATATCAATCGTTTTAGCCGAGAAAATGTCTACCAGTCTTAAAAGCCCTTGTGAAGCCCTTTATTCTTATGTAATAAAAATGGCTTACCGGATCCCATAGGGAAAATGACAGCTTCCAGCATTACCTAGTCTTGTTAGAAATGTGTCATACCTCAAGCAGCAAAAGTCTGCTCACTGTTTCCCCCAACTGAAGTTAATTCCTCTCAACAGTCCTGTGTGGAAACAGCCATCGATTTTAGTAACGGTTGCTAAAATCATTTTCCTCTTACAAACAGAAATCTTCATCTCTTTTCTGTTTCAGAGTAAATAGTACATACCAGCACTATTTTAAAATAACAAACTCTTGATTGAAGAATAAAAACTACATTTAAACACCAAAAAACTCTAAGCCATCTCCGTGGAGATGTTGCCTGTACAACGGCAAAGAGAATGACTGGGGAAGGCGGAGCCTAGGAGGGATCATGTGACCAGCTTTGCTGGGCTCTTTGCCATTTCCTGTTGGGGAAGAGAATATCCCACAAGTAAGGATGACGCCGTGGACCGGACACACCTATGTTGGAGAAATAAATATTAACCCTAACATAGCTACAATGTAATTATTAATTATATTGTAGCTATCTTAGGGTTTATTTGATAGGTAAGTATTTAGATTTAAATAGGAATATTTTAGTTTATAAATGAATTAGATTAATTTAATATAAATTTAGTTAGGGATAGATAGAGTTAATATAGTTAATATAAATACTATAGTAACTATATTAACTATATTAACCCTAATATAATTAGGGTTAATATAGTTAATATATATAATGTAATACCTATATTAACTATAATATACTTAGGGTTAATATAGATAATATAGCTGGCGGCGGGGTAGGTAGATTAAATTAGGGGTTAATCATTTTAATAGAGATGGCGGCGGTGTAAGGGGCTTACATTAGGGGTTAATAATATTAATATAGCTGGCGGCGGTATAGGGGGATTAGATTAGGGGTTAATAATTTTTATATAGGTGGCGGCGGTGTAAGGGGTCAGATTAGGGGATAGATAAGGTAGATGGCGGCGGTTTTAGGGGCTCACAGTAGGGGGTTAGTTTATGTAGATGGCGGCGGGGTCCGGGAGCGGCGGTTTAGGGGTTAATAACTTTATTAGGGATTTCGGGGGGGGGGGGGGGGATCGCGGTTGACAGGTAGATAGACATTGCGCATGCGTTAGGTGTTAGGTTTATTTTAGAAGATCGCGGTTGACAGGGAGATAGACATTGCGCATGCGTTAGGTGTTAGGTTTATTTTCTAGTTAGTTTAGGGAGTTACGGGGCTCCAATAGTCAGCGTAAGGCTTCTTACGGCTGCTTTTTGTGGCGAGGTGAAAATGGAGTAAGTTTTCTCAATTTTCGCCACGTAAGTCCTTACGCTGCATATTGGATACCAAACTGCGCTGGTTTGGTATACCTGCCTATGGCCCAAAAAACTACGGGCGACGGCAGAAATATACGCGCGTAACTTCTAGGTTACGCCGTATATAGGATACCAAATCAGCGTAAATATTGGCGTCGCCGGCTTTTGCGGGCGACGCTTTATATCGGATCGACCCCCAAGTGTTTTAAGACTTCCACCACTGAGAGAGTAATGTTTACATCGTTACAACTAGCTCCCAAAAATTAGTCTTCATACTACTATGCATAGCAAATCGCTTTGACATAATTATATTTAAATATTATATTCACAAATTAGATACTGAAAGGATCTATCAGAACGTCCCGTTAATATCTACAGCTTAGAAAATTGCAAACAGTTTCCATAGGAACACACGATACAACTGAGTCTATAGGCCGCTCCATAGCCGTAACGTAATGATGTCACACGTAGTAAGGAAAACCACTCCCACTTCTAGCATTTAAAACTACAGCCGGTTTAACTGCATACCATACAGCCTCTGACGAAGAAGTATCATTAAACTTCGAAACGCGTAAGGGACTTCTAGAAGTGTGGCAGTGCAGTTTTTTACCCACTATAAGTGTGACCGGTATCTGAAGACTGATATATATTTTTATTGCACGCATTATTGCTCAGTGTTCTTCCCTCGTAGTGTACATTAGCCGCATAGAGCCTGTCACTACACAGCCCATGACTTGTTGTTTGTGCACAATAACAGTCTACCCAGGGCTCTTTTTAAGCTGTATTCTTTGGGGACCTTACCATTACCTTTGTTCCGTGTGATTTCTGTCACCTTTGCATCCTCAACATATGCATACAGTATCTTTTATACTCCAGGTGGTTTTTTAAATACAGCTTTTTATTATTGTTGGTTTTTATATGGGACCTTTTAACACAACATAAATACACTGGTATACATTTTAAGTTTTTTATACCTTTTGAAGTCAACATTTCCTAATTCAACTCCAGTCTGACTGAACTTACCTGTGTTACACACCATCCAAGTGTATGTGTATATTCATGCGTTAATGCTTACCTCATCATGGATTGAAGGTGTTACATGTGAGTGCATTTTTGTTGTTTTACTTAATAAATTATTGGTGTAAACAATATTATGCTATGCACTTTCTCTTTTCTCTCACCTCACCGTTCTGAGAAGTTGGAGACCTGAGGATATACGGTAGAAGTACCATACTCCTGGGAGATACCAAGGCATCAGTATAAAGATCCTGGAAGTTTGTAAAAGAAAAGTGCCATTCTCAAGATCCATAGAAAGAAAGAATTTTCCTATTTCAAGAACCAACTCCGGATGTGAATAAACCACAGATCAAGGGGTCAACTTACAGCATTTTTGTTGTGAACATACATTACCTCATACGATTGAGGTAATTTCCGGTAAGGAGACATCCATTCATTTACCTCATCATTATTATTGTTCCTGTTTGCATTAAGGACTTCTGAATAGAAAAACTGAAAGATTTGATCACTAAAACTGTATTACTATATTGTATTTAGTTGCGCTGAATTACTTCTGATTAATTCTCTTGCTTTTGAGATATATATATATATATATATATATACATACATATACACACATATATATATATATATATATATATATATATATATATACACATATATACACACATATATAACATAATTTATGTAAGAACTTACCTGATAAATTCATTTCTTTCATATTGGCAAGAGTCTATGAGCTAGTGATGTATGGGATATACAATCCTATCAGGAGTGAAAAGTTTCCCAAACCTCAAAATGCCTATAAATACTCCCCTCACCACACCCACAATTCAGTTTAATGAATAGCCAAGTAGTGGGGTGATAAAGAAAGTAAATAAGTAAAAAGCATAAAAAAGAACTGGAAATATACTTGTGCTTTATACAAAAAATCATAACCACCATAAAAAGGGTGGGTCTCATGGACACTTGTCAATATGAAAGAAATGAATTTGTCAGGTAAGTTCTTACATAAATTATGTTTTCTTTCATGCAATTGGCAGGAGTCCATGAGCTTGTAACGTATTGGATAGTAATACCCAAGATGTGGAACTCCACAGAAGAGTCACTAGAGAGGCAGGGATAAAAATAATAACAGCCATTTTCCTCTGAAAAAATTAATCCACAACCAAAAAAAATAAGTTTTTTCTCATAGTTGAAAAGAAAAAAACTTAAACATAAGCAGAGGAATCAAACTAAAATAGTTGCCTGAAGAACTTTTCTACCAAAAACTACTTCCGAAGAAGCAAATACATCAAAACGGTAGAATTTAGTAAATGTATGCTAGGAAGACCAAGTTGCTGCTTTGCAAATCTGATCAATTGAAGCTCCATTCTTGAAAGCCCTCCCAGTGGAGACTGAGCTAGTAGAATGAGCTGTAACCAAAATGCCAAGGAAATGGCAGAAGCTTTCTGATCTTTCCTAGAACCAGAAAAGACAACAAATAGACTAGAAGTCTTCCTGAAATCTTTAGTAGCTTCAATATAATATTTCAAAGTTCTTACAACATCCAAAGAATGTAAGGATCTCTCCAAATATTTCTTAGGATTAGGACACAAAGAGGGAACAACAATTTCTCTATTAATGTTGTTAGAATTCAAAACCTTAGGTAGAAATTTAAATGAAGTCAGCAAAACTGCCTTATCCTGATGGAAAATCAGAAAAGGAGATTCACAAGAAAGAGCAGATAATTCAGAAAATCTTCTAGCAGAAGAGATGGCCAAAAAGAACAACACTTTCCAAGAAAGTAGTTTAATGTCCAAAGAATGCATAGGCTCAAAAGGAGGAGCCCCTAAAGCCTTCAAAACCAAATTAAGACTCCAAGGAGGAGAGATTGATTTAATGACAGGCTTGATACGGACCAAAGCCTGAACAAAACAGTGAATATCAGGAAGCTTAGCAATTTTTCAGTGAAATAAAACAGAAAGAGCAGAGATTTGTCCCTTCAAGGAACTTGCAGACAAACCTTTATCCAAACCATCCTGAAGAAACTGAAAAATTCTAGGAATTCTAAAAGAATGCCAGGAGAATTTATGAGAAGAATACCATGAAATATAAGTCTTCCAAAGTCGATAAAAAAATCTGCCTAGAAACAGATTTATTAGCCTGTAACATAGTATTAATCACTGAGTCAGAGAAACCTCTATGACTAAACACTAGGCGTTCAATTTCCATACCTTCAAATTTAATGATTTGAAATCCTGATGGAAAAACGGACCTTGAGACAGAGGGTCTGGTCTTAAAGGTAGTGGCCAAGGCTGGCAACTGGACATCTGGACAAGATCCGCATACCAAAACCTGTGAGGCCATGCTGGATCAACCAGAAACACAAACAATTGTTCCATTATGATCTTGGAAATCACTCTTGAAGAAGAAGAACAAGAGGTGGGAAGATATAAGCAGGTTGGTAACACGAAGGAACTGCTAACGCATCCACTGCCTCCGCATAGGGATCCCTGGACCTGGACAGGTACCTGGGAAGTTTCTTGTTTAGATGGGAAGCCATCCATCAGATCTATTTCTGGAAAACCCCACATCTGAACAATCTGAGAAAACACATCTGGATGGAGCAACCACTCCCCCAGATGTAAAGTCTGATGGCTGAGATAATCCGCTTCCCAATTGTCTACACCTATAATATGTACCACAGAAATTAGACAGGAGCTGGATTCTGCCCAAGTAGCTAAGATACTTCTTTCATAGCTAGGGGACTGTGAGTCCCACCCTGATGATTGACATATGCCACAGTTGTGATATTGTCGGTGTGAAAACAAATGAATGGTTCTCTCTTCAACAGAGGCCAAACCTGAAGAACCCTGAAAATAGCACAGAGTTCTAAAATATTGATTGGTAACCTCGCCTCTTGAGATTTCCAAACCCCTTGTGCTGTCAGAGATCCCCAGACAGCTCCCCAACCTGAAAGACTTGCATCTATTGTGATCACAGTCCAGGTTGGAAGAACAAAAGAAGTCCCTTGAACTATACGATGGCGATCTAACCACCAAATCAGAGAGAGTCGAACATTGGGATTTAAGGATATTAATTGTGATATCTGTGTATAATCCCTGCACCATTGATTCAGCATACAAAGCTGGAGAGGTCTCATATGAAAACGAGCAAAGGGGATCGTGTCCGATGCTGCAGTCATGAGAACTAAAACTTCCATGCACATAGCTACTGAAGGGAATGATTGAGACTGAAAGTTCCGACAAGCTGAAACCAATTTTAATCGTCTCTTGTCTGTTAGAGACAGAGTCATGGACACTGAATCTATCTGGAAACCTAAAAAGGTGACCCTTGTCTGAGGAATCAAGGAACTTTTTGGTAAATTGATCCTCCAATCATGTCTTTGAATAAAACAACACTAATTGAGTCATGTGAGATTCTGCAGAATGTAAAGACTGAGCTAGTACCAAGATATCGTCCAAATAAGGAAACACTGCAATACCTTGTTCTCTGATTACAGAGAGTAGGGCACAGAGAACCTCTAAATTCTCTACAAATTTACAACAGATACACTTAGCTTTGGTAGAACTGTTATCATGCAGCAGGGTTCCAACAGTGGTTTCTGAGACAGGATCAGATTGAGACATCTTGCAAATTTAAGAGAAAAAACAACATATAAAGCAAAGTTATCAATCTCCTTATATGGGAGTTTCAGGAATGGTAAAAAAAATGCAAACAGCATAGCCCTCTGACACAGAAAAAGGCAAGAGACATATAGTAATGGGGTTTTAAATAATGAAATTATTTGGCGCCAAGTTTGGCGCACAACACAAAATGAATTTTTTTGACGCTAACCACATCCGGAAATGACACACTCGCGTAATTGCAGACGCAACCTTGTGCAAGGAAACTCAGCGTCAACTAAGACACCGGAAATGACGAATTTGCATCACCGGACGTACTTTCGCGCCAAAAAAATTCTCGCACCAAGAATGACGCAATAAACATCAGCATTTTGCGACCTTGCAAGCCTAATTTTTGCCAGTGAAAAGTTAATGAAAAAGCAGTCAATTTGAAAAAAAGACTATACCCCAGGTAAGAATGTTTATAGAAAGAACAGACTCTGACTGAGTCCAAACTCCCTGAGCCTTGAGAGAGCCCCAGACTGCTCCCCACGCAGAAGGCTGGCGTCTGTTGTCACAATCACCCAAGAAGGTCTGCGAAAGCAGGTTCCCTGGGGGAGATGATCCCCGTGACCGAAGTACCCCAACAGAGACCCCGGATACTTTGTGAAAATTCTGGGAGCAGTGGCCAGGCCAAAAGGAAGAGCTACAAACTGGAAGTGTTTGTCAGTGTTTGGCAAACCTTAGGAACTTGAGGTCTAAAATTGGTCTGAAGGTTCCCTCCTTTTAGGGAACCACGAACAGATTGGAATAAAAACCCTGACCCTGTTCCTGTACTGGAACGGGAACAATCACTCCAAGGGCAGAGAGGTTTCCTACACAATGTAAGAACGCCTCTCTTTTTGTCTGGTCTGCAGATAATCTTGAAAGTAGAAACCTGCCTCTGGGAGGAAAACTTTTGAACTCCAATTTGTATCCCTGAGACACTATTTCTATTGCCCAAGGATCCTGAACGTCTCAAACCCAAGCCTGAACGAAGAAGGAAAGTCTGCCCCCTACCAGATCCGGTACCGGATTGGGGGGGCATGCCCTTCATGCTGTTTTGGATTCAATAGCAGGCTTCTTGGATTGTTTACCCTTATTCCAAGACTGGCTGGGTCTCTCTGTAGGCTTAGATTGTTCCTGCTTAGAGGAGGAAGAGGAATAATTTCCCTTGAAATTTCAAAAGGAACAAAAATTACTCTGTCGTCCTTTTTGTTTATTTCTCTTATCCTGAGGGAGGAGATGACCCTTACCTCCCGTGATATCAGAGATCATTTCTGTGAGGCCAGGTCCAAACAAGGTCTTCCCCTTGTAAGGAATTGCTAGAAGCTTAGACTTAGATGACACATCCGCAGACCAAGGTTAACCATAAGGCTCTGTGTGCTAGAATAGAGAAACCCGAAATCTTAGCTCCCAGTTTAATAATGTGAAGGGAAGCGAATGTAATAAAAGCATTAGCTAGCTTCAGAGCTTTTATCCTGTCTTGGATCTCCTCCAAGGAAGTCTCAGTCTAGAGAAACTCAGATAGTGCATCAAACCAATATGCTGCCGCACTAGTGACGGTAGCAATGCACACAGCTGGCTGCCATTGTAAACCCTGGTGAACATAAATCTTTTTAAGTAAACCTTCTAACTTTTTGTCCATAGGATCTTTGAAAGCACAACTATCCTCTATGGGAATAGTAGTTCTCTTGGCTAAGGTGGAAACAGCCCCTTCCCCCTTAAGAACTGTTTGCCAAGCCTCCTTGAATGAGTCAGCTATGGGAAACGTCTTCTTAAAAATAGGAGAGGGAGAAAAGGTTATGCCTGGCCTTTCCCACTCCTTAGTAATGATTAGAATCAATAAGGGATGGGGGAAGGCGAAGTATATTGTAAACAGGAGACCAATATTTTATAATCAATTACATAGATTAAATGATATACTGTATATTATTAATGATATAGGTTTCCTGCCACAGATTCAGAGCCAGGAACAAAACACAACTAACAATATAATTGTATTAGAATATACAACTGTATATAGATAGCTCTGATCTGTGTTTTAAATTTTAACTTAGCCCAAGAGAAAATCGGAATAGAAAATTAAATCATACATTATTTACTTTCATACTAAAATATTTATTAACCAAATATATGAAACAAAAGAGAAAAATCCACACATACAATAGCTTAAAGGGCCACTTTAAGTAAATATTTTCTATGCCTGTTACTAACTAACTACCCCAAATACGCTTTTTATCAATAGCATTTCATTAACATATCTCTACCGTATATCAGAAATCTTGTCTAAAATTTAATTGTTTTCCAAACCCACTCCATGGGTATCCTTTGCTCTGTACCAATCCGCTTACAATACCTAGGTTTCAAAATGGCGCTTTAAACACAAAGTTATTGGTTTAAGTATTTTGAACATGCAGTGCTGAAAATAGTGGGCAGGATAACGTGACATCATCGGCGAATAAAAGATATAACTTTTAGAACGTTATGAAACTTCGTTTTGGAGAAAATATAGGTCAGTAGGTTTTAATTAATGTTTATTAACTTTAATATGTTAGATGTTTAGCTTAAAAATTATAACAGAAAGTAATCCTTTAAGCTAACGTTAAAAACACTTGAACCCAGTTGTAACATAAACCTTCCATGTGGTTTGTAGGTTAAATGAATAGGAATCTATCTAGGCCAGCAGCACAATCGTCAATATAGGCTAAGTCCTTACAATCGAGGGCTAATTACAATTACTATTACTGGTATAGATGTGCTGCTGGGCAAATTAAGTTAGAAGTAAGGTTTTCATAAATATTTTTACAACATAGGTAAGTGGATTAAAAGAAAGGGAGACAAGGCTTCTCCCAGAGGACCCTCTGAGGAAGCGTTTTTTGCGAAACGCGCATCTGGGGTCCTCTGGGAGAAGCCTTGTCATAAACATAAACATATATATACAGGGAGTGCAGAATTATTAGGCAAGTTGTATTTTTGAGGATTAATTTTATTATTGAACAACAACCATGTTCTCAATGAACCCAAAAAACTCATTAATATCAAAGCTGAATAGTTTTGGAAGTAGTTTTTAGTTTGTTTTCAGTTATAGCTATTTTAGGGGGATATCTGTGTGTGCAGGTGACTATTACTGTGCATAATTATTAGGCAACTTAACAAAAAACAAATATATACCCATTTCAATTATTTATTTTTACCAGTGAAACCAATATAACATCTCAACATTCACAAATATACATTTCTGACATTCAAAAACAAAACAAAAACAAATCAGTGACCAATATAGCCACCTTTCTTTGCAAGGACACTCAAAAGCCTGCCATCTATGGATTCTGTCAGTGTTTTGATCTGTTCACCATCAACATTGCGTGCAGCAGCAACCACAGCCTCCCAGACACTGTTCAGAGAGGTGTACTGTTTTCCCTCCTTGTAAATCTCACATTTGATGATGGACCACAGGTTCTCAATGGGGTTCAGATCAGGTGAACAAGGAGGCCATGTCATTAGATTTTCTTCTTTTATACCCTTTCTTGCCAGCCACGCTGTGGAGTACTTGGACGCGTGTGATGGAGCATTGTCCTGCATGAAAATCATGTTTTTCTTGAAGGATGCAGACTTCATCCTGTACCACTGCTTGAAGAAGGTGTCTTCCAGAAACTGGCAGTAGGACTGGGAGTTGAGCTTGACTCCATCCTCAACCCGAAAAGGCCCCACAAGCTCATCTTTGATGATACCAGCCCAAACCAGTACTCCACCTCCACCTTTCTGGCATCTGAGTCGGACTGGAGCTCTCTGCCCTTTACCAATCCAGCCACGGGCCCATCCATCTAGCCCATCAAGACTCACTCTCATTTCATCAGTCCATAAAACCTTAGAAAAATCAGTCTTGAGATATTTCTTCGCCCAGTCTTGACGTTTCAGCTTGTGTGTCTTGTTCAGTGGTGGTCGTCTTTCAGCCTTTCTTACCTTGGCCATGTCTCTGAGTATTGCACACCTTGTGCTTTTGGGCACTCCAGTGATGTTGCAGCTCTGAAATATGGCCAAACTGGTGGCAAGTGGCATCTTGGCAGCTGCACGCTTGACTTTTCTCAGTTCATGGGCAGTTATTTTGCGCCTTGGTTTTTCCACACGCTTCTTGCGACCCTGTTGACTATTTTGAATGAAATGCTTGATTGTTCGATGATCACGCTTCAGAAGCTTTACAATTTTAAGAGTGCTGTATCCCTCTGCAAGATATCTCACTATTTTTGACTTTTCTGAGCCTGTCAAGTCCTTCTTTTGACCCATTTTGCCAAAGGAAAGGAAGTTGCCTAATAATTATGCACACCTGATATAGGGTGTTGATGTCATTAGACCACACCCCTTCTCATTACAGAGATGCACATCACCTAATATGCTTAATTGGTAGTAGGCTTTCGAGCCTATACAGCTTGGAGTAAGACAACATGCATAAAGAGGATGATGTGGTCAAAATACTCATTTGCCTAATAATTCTGCACTCCCTGTATATACACACAGTACATACACATATATATATATACATACATACATACACATATACACAAACACATATATCTATCTATATCTATATATATATATATATATATATATATATATATATATATATATATATATATATATATATATATATATATATATATATCTATCTATCTATCTATATATATATATATATATACATACATACATATATGCAGAGGGGAACCAGAACACACTTTCAACAGTTCAACGTCCGGGGTGCTCTTCAAAATACATAAATAGTAAACAGGCAATGGGAAGGCACTCACTGTAATAAGAATATATCACTTTATTTCCTTGTGCTTACCTGATAAATTTCTTTCTCTTGTGGTGTATCCAGTCCACGGGTTCATCCATTACTTGTGGAATATTCTCCTTCCCAACAGGAAGTTGCAAGAGGACACCCACAGCAGAGCTGTCTATATAGCTCCTCCCCTAACTGCCACCCCCAGTCATTCGACCAAAGACAAGCAAGAAAAAGGAGAAACTATAGGTTGCAGTGGTGACTGTAGTTTAAAAATAAAAAACACCTGCCTTAAAGTGACAGGGCGGGTCGTGGACTGGATACACCACAAGAGAAAGAAATTTATCAGGTAAGCATAAATTTTGTTTTCTCTTGTAAGGTGTATCCAGTCCATGGGTTCATCCATTACTTGTGGGATACCAATACCAAAGCTTTAGGACACGGATGAAGGGAGGGACAAGGCAGGAACTTAAACGGAAGGCCACTGCCTGCAAGACCTTTCTCCCAAAAATAGCCTCCGAGGAAGCAAAAGTATAAAATTTGTAGAATTTAGAAAAACTATGAAGCGAAGACCAGGTCGCCGCCTTACAAATCTGTTCAACAGAGGCCTCATTTTTAAAAGCCCACGTGGAAGCTACCGCTCTAGTGGAATGAGCTGTAATTCTTTGAGGAGGCTGCTGGCCAGCAGTCTCATAAGCTAAACGGATTATGCTTCTCAGCCAAAAAGAAAGAGAAGATGCCAAAGCCTTTTGGCCTCTCCTCTGTCCAGAGTAGACAACAAACAATGCAGATGTTTGACGAAAATCCTTAGTAGCTTGTAAATAAAACTTTAAAGCAAGAACCACGTCAAGATTGTGTAATAGACGTTCCTTCTTTGAAGAAGGATTAGGACACAGTGACGGAACAACAATCTCCTGATTGATATTCTTATTAGATACCAACTTAGGAAGAAACCCAGGTTTGGTACGCAAAACTACCTTATCTGCATGGAAGATCAGATAAGGTGAATCACACTGTAAGGCAGATAACTCTGAAACTCTTCGAGCCGAAGAGATGGCTACCAAAAACAGAACTTTCCAAGAAAAAAGCTTGATATCTATGGAATGCAGAGGTTCAAACGGAACCCCTTGAAGAACTAAATTTAAACTCCATGGTGGAGCAGCAAGTTTAAACACAGGCTTGATTCTAACTAAAGCCTGACAAAATGCCTGAACATCTGGAACATCTGCCAGACGCTTGTGCAGAAGAATAGACAGAGCAGAAATCTGTCCCTTTAAGGAACTAGCTGACAATCCCTTCTCCAATCCTTCTTGGAGAAAGGATAATATTCTAGGAATACTGACTTTACTCCATGAGTAACCCTTGGATTCACACCAATGAAGATATTTACACCATATCTTATGATAGATTTTCCTGGTGACAGGATTTTGAGCCTGAATTAAGGTATCAATGACCGACCCAGAGAAACCACGTTTTGATAAAATCAAGCGTTCAATCTCCAAGCAGTCAGACGCAGAGAAATTAGATTTGGATGTTTGAAAGGACCTTGGAGTAGAAGGACCTGCCTCAGCGGCAGAATCCATGGTGGAAGGGATGACATGTCCACCAGATCTGCATACCAAGTCCTGCGTGGCCACGCAGGTGCTATCAAAATCACGAAGCTCTCTCCTGCTTGATCTTGGCAATCAGACGAGGGAGGAGAGGAAATGGTGGGAACACATAAACCAGGCTGAAGGACCAGGGCACTGCTAGAGCATCTATCAGTGCTGCCTGAGGATCCCTTGACATGGACCCGTAACAAGGAAGCTTGGCGTTCTGACGAGACGCCATCAGATCCAGTTCTGGTTTGCCCCATAGTTGAATCAGCTGGGCAAATACCTCCAGATGGAGCTCCCACTCTCCCGGATGAAAAGTCTGCCGACTTAGAAAATCCACCTCCCAGTTCTCTACTCCTGGGATATGGATAGCTGGGAGATGGCAAGAGTGAACCTCTGCCCATAGAATTATCTTTGAAACCTCCAACATTGCCAGGGGGCTTCTTGTTCCCCCCTGATGGTTGATATAGGCTACAGTCATGATATTGTCCGACTGAAATCTGATGAACCTGACCGCAGCTAGTTAATGGCAAGCCTAAAGAGCATTGAATATCGCTCTCAGTTCCAGAATGTTTATCGGAAGGAGGGCTTCCTCCTGAGTCCACGAACCCTGAGCCTTCAGGGAGTTCCAGACCGCACCCCAGCCCAGAAGGCTGGCATCTGTTGTCACTATAGTCCACTCTGGCCTGCGGAAACTCATTCCCCTGGACAGATGGACCCGAGATAACCACCAGAGAAGAGAATCCCTGGTCTCTTGATCCAGTTTAGCAGAGGGGACAAATCTGTGTAATCTCCATTCCACTGATTGAGCATGCAAAGTGGCAGTGGTCTGAGATGTAGGCGGGCAAACGGGACTATGTCCATTGCCGCTACCATTAGGCCGATTACTTCCATACACTGAGCCACTGACGGCCGAGAAGTGGAATGAAGAGCACGGCAGGAAGTTAGAAGCTTTGATAACCTGACCTCTGTCAGAAACATTTTAATTTCTACTGAATCTATCAGTGTTCCTAGGAAGGAAACTCTTGTGAGAGGGGAGAGAGAACTCTTTTCTTCGTTCACCTTCCACCCGTGAGACCCAAGAAAGGCCAGAAAAATGTCCGTATGGGACTTGGCGATTTGAAAAGTCGACGCCTGTATCAGAATGTCGTCTATGTAAGGAGCCACTGCTATGCCCCGTGGCCTTAGAACCGCCAGTAGGGACCCTAGAACCTTCGTAAAGATTCTTGGTGCCGTGGCTAACCCGAAGGAAAGAGCCACAAACTGGTAATGCCTGTCTAAGAAGGTGAACCTGAGGAACTGATGATGATCTCTGTGAATCGGAATGTGGAGATAAGCATCCTTTATGTCCACGGTAGTCATATATTGACCCTCCTGGATCATAGGGAGGATGGTTCGGATAGTCTCCATCTTGAAGGATGGAACCCTGAGAAATTTGTTTAGGATCTTGAGATCCAAGATTGGTCTGAAAGTTTCCTCTTTTTTGGGAACTATAAACAGATTTGAATAGAAGCCCTGCCCCTGTTCCTCCCTTGGAACTGGGTGGATCACTCCCATAAACAGTAGGTCTTGAACCCAATGTAAGAATGCCTCTCTCTTTATCTGGTTTACAGATAATTGTGAGAGATGAAATCTCCCCTTTGAAGATGAAGCTTTGAAGTCCCGAAGATATCCCTGGGAAACAATCTCTAATGCCCAGGGATCCTGGACGTCTCTTGCCCAAGCCTGGGCGAAGAGAGAAAGTCTGCCCCCTACTAGATCCAGTCCCGGATTGGGGGCTACTCCTTCTTGCTGTCTTAGAGGCAGCCGCAGGTTTCTTGGCCGGCTTCCCCTTGTTCCAAGCCTGGTTAGGTCTCCAGACTGGTTTGGACTGGGCAAAATTTCCCTCTTGTTTTGCATTAGAGGAAACTGAAGCTGCGCCACTCTTGAAGTTTCGAAAGGAACGAAAATTATTCTGTTTGGTCCTTAACTTATTGGACCTATCCTGAGGAAGGGCGTGACCTTTTCCTCCAGTAATATCAGAAATGATCTCCTTCAGACCAGGCCCGAATAGGGTCTGTCCCTTGAAGGGGAGGTTAGGAAGCTTAGACTTTGAAGTAACGTCTGCTGACCAGGACTTAAGCCATAGCATCCTACGCGCTAAAATGGCAAAACCTGAATTCTTAGCCGTTAGCTTGGCTAAATGAAAAATGGCATCAGAAATAAAGGAGTTAGCTAACTTAAGAGCTTTAATCCTGTCTAGAATATCATCTAGCTGGGTCTCTACCTGTAGAGCCTCCTCAAGAGACTCAAACCAAAAAGCCGCTGCAGCAGTAACTGGGGCAATGCATGCAAGAGGCTGGAGAATAAAACCTTGATGTATAAAAATTTTCTTAAGGAGACCCTCCAATTTTTTATCCATAGGAAAGCACAACTGTCCTCGACGGGGATAGTTGTACGCTTAGCTAGGGTAGAGACTGCTCCCTCCACCTTAGGAACCGTCTGCCACGAGTCCCGTATGGCGGCATCTATGGGAAACATCTTTTTGAAAGCAGGAGGGGGAGAGAACGGCACACCTGGTCTATCCCATTCCTTAGTAATAATTTCCGAAAACCTCTTAGGGACTGGAAAAACATCAGTGTAAACAGGCACTGCAAAGTATTTGTCCATTTTACACAATTTTTCTGGAACCACAATGGGGTCACAGTCATCCAGAGTCGCTAAAACCTCCCTAAGCAATAAGCGGAGATGTTCAAGCTTAAATTTAAACGCTGTCATTTCAGAATCAGACTGAAGTAACGCCTTCCCTGAATCTGAAATGTCACCCACAGATAGAAGCTCACCTGCCTCGGCTTCTGAGTATTGTGAGGGTATATCGGACACAGGCATTAAAGCGTCAGAAAGCTCTGTATTAGTTCTAGCCCCAGAGCTGTCTCGCTTTCCTTGTAGCCCTGGCAGTTTGGAGAATACACCTCTGAGAGGGTATCATTCATAACTGCCGCCATGTCCTGTAAGGTAAAAGAATTAGACGCGCTAGATGTACTTGGCGTCACTTGAGCGGGAGTTATAGGTTCTGACACATGGGGAGAGCTAGATGGCATAATCTCCCTCTTTTCAGTCAGAAAAGACCTGTGTAGGAATGCGCACCATCTATTTAGTAGCAGCTACCAGGGTGCAATGTCAAAACAGTATGTACTATGCAAAAAAGGCAGCATTCACTGGTCATTTGTAAGTAAAATTTAGCTTTTAATAATACAAAAAGTTAAAATCTTGGGAAAAACATGTTTTTCCCAAGATTTTAACTTTTTGTATTATTAAAAGCTAAATTTTACTTACAAATGACCAGTGAGTGCTGCCTTTTTTGCATAATATATATATATATATATATATATATATATATATATATATATATATATATATATACATACATAAATATATATATATATATATATACATACATACATACATATATATATTAGGGATGCACCGATACCGATACTAGTATCAGTATCGGTACCGATACCAAGTATTTGCATGAGTACTTGTACTCATGCAAATGCACCGATACTTAAACCGATACCTCCACTTCCTACCCATTAGCTATGTTGTGGCGTTTTTTCAAACTGCATGTTCCCATTTCATTTTAAACTGCAGTGGAGACTAAACTAAAAATTGTTTACTACTGTTCTGACAATACAAATTGCTGTTATTTGTATTATTGTAGGAGAGATCACTGTACCTCGTTCAGACAAACTACTGATGTACTGGGCAGTTATTAAACAGATTTCCAGCTCTGGCTAAAATGGCCCAAAAATATCTTTCTGCCCCATGCAGTAGTGTGGAAAGTGAAAGACTGTTCAACTTAGAGCCGAACCTCCATACAAATGTCAGATTGATGTTATATAACAGCCCTACAACCCAATTGCATCACCCCTTTAAATGTAATATTTTATTGTAATATTTTTTATTTATAAACATTTATAAACATGTTTTTTATTATTTCATAATGTCTTCTGAATTACAGCCCTTTATAATTATAAAGAAGGAATCTTAAATAATTAGTCTGTATTGTGCTTGGTAAACTGTCACATGACATTAAAAAAAAAGTATTGGTAATTGGTATCGGCGAGTATTTGAAAACAAGTATCGGTACTTGTACTCAGTCATAAAAAAATGGTATCGGTGCAACCCTAATATATATACATATATATATATATATATATATATATACATATACATATATATATACATAAACAAATACATATATATACATAAACATATACATATATATACATATATATACATATACATATATATACATATACATATATATATATATATATATATATAATTTCTATGGCATGGCCTAGTACTCACGGTAACCTTTGAACCACTGGGGTGCACATCAAACGATCAAACATACTTTGAAGATCCAATGTACTTGCAAAAAGGAAGGCACTCACCGGGTTTAACAAGGAAAACAGCCTTTTATTCCTTATAACATGTAATGTTTCAGAGTTTTACCTCCATTTTCAAACAGACAACAAGAACTATACACAGCCTTAAATACCCTCTTTATCTTAATCACCTAGTGCAGGTTTTGCACAGCATGTAGCACGCATCATCAAGCAGTGCCCTTATCTTAGCAACCAAATAAACAACGTCACATGACCACCCATACCTATATCAAAAAACCAACGTGTTAAAAAACTATCGTATCTAAAAACAATATTACTGTGAATAATGCTATATCTCTTATTGTAGCTTATTAAAGAATCTTAAGCATTTTAGTATATATCGAAATTGAAGCATGTTTAAATGGACTTAAAGTAAAAGTAAAGTTCGGTGGTCAGCTATGCCCATTTACTTGGATATGATAAAAATAATATGAGTTTCATTCATCGTTTTTGTCAAAGCAATCTCTAAATACCATTTTCGCCGCAAAAAAAATAATACTTTTACTATTTTCAAATCATCTCGTTTTTCTATACATATTGCACTTCCTTGTCACGTTTTTATTTTAACCCAATTGACTTTCTGGCCGATCGGCAGCCGTGAAGCTACGTCATGCTAACATGCAATCAAGTGCGCATGCGCCAAATCTATTTTACACAGAATTATGTCTGACGCGCGTGCACAATTCGCGCATGCGCACAGCTTCTTCTCTTTTTCAGCCGATTCTCACGGTTCACGGTTCTCGCAACTGAAGCGGCTCGGATTGTCAAATAGCATAGTACTGAATGAATAGATTATTGCTATTAATTCAGTACTATGTTTCCAAAATAGGTTGACGCATGCGCGTTGAAGAATGGGTGAGAATAAAAATCGCATGCGCATTGTAGTCCTGATCCGCGATTCGCGCATGCGCAATGCTTTGAGGTATTGTGAACACGCATTTATACTACGTATAGAGCGGGTGGGACCACTCTATACGTAAAGGCTAAAAAATACAGGAAGAGAAGGGTGGGCGGAGCAAGGATGATCACGATAGGGAAATAAACTATTAAAATATAAAGTCAAATTTGAGAAATAAAAAAAAAAAAAACATAGCGATCCTTACATATTAGTGCTAAAGATTAAATCGATGTGATGCACAGCTTTAAAATTTACTTTTACTTTAAGCACAAATATCATTGCTACCTAAAGAGTTCTAAATCTGTTATGCAAATATATCAAAGAATCAATTGCTACATAATAAGATCAGAAAAACAGATACATCCAGCATCATACATACTGCTAATCTCGGCTGTCCTACATCTAAAGATGACATAAAACAACTCAGTTATGTCAAACCTCGGTCCCACAGCCTTGCCTTATCAAAACAGACTGACAAATAACAAAACAACTGACAAACAAGTAAAAAATAATAATAAGAGACAAATAAAGAAAATAAAATAAATAAACCAATAAAAAACCCGCAAATGAAAAACAATTCAATTCAACAAATGACACACAGAGAACAAAGACAAAAAATAAAAAATAACACAAAAAAAGAAAAAAAGATCACATGAAGACCACAAAAATATCACAAGGCAATAAAACAAAAATACATAGTGCTGTAGAAAAGAAATAAACCAATAAAAAACAAACAACCCGCAAATGAAAAACACAATTCAACAAAGGACACAGAGAACAAAGACAAAAAATAAAAAATAACACAAAAAAAGAAAAATAGATCACATGAAGACCATAAAAATATCACAAGACAATAAAACAAAAATACATAATGCTGGGAATTAATGACTCATATAGAGGTTATAGGAAGCTGTGCCAATTTCGTGTTCAGTCCTTTAGGGATTATAGTATCCAACTCGAAGGTCCATTTTGTCTCTCTTTGGAGTAACAGCCTATTCCTATTGCTGCCTCTGCTCATCTCGGGTACATGATCTATAATCGTGTATCTTAGATCTGCCACACTGTGTCCTTGTTCTTGAAAGTGCCTAGCCACAGGTTGATTAGATTCTCCATTTTTAATGGCTTGTCTAATGGCACTCCTGTGATTAGCCATTCTAATTCTCAGATTATCGCAGGTCTTACCAATATAGAATAGGCTGCACAGACAATGGAGTATATACACTATATATGGGGTCGTGCAGGTTACCCTATATTTATTAAAATATTTCTTGTTGTGTCTCGGGGGGACGAAATATTTGCCTGCAGACATCACATTGCAAGTGATACAACCACTACATTTAAAGCATCCTGGTTTAAGTGCCTGTTTGTTTAGCCAGTTCTTTGAGTAACAATGTGCAGGATCCGTCAACTGCAGATTGTCTTTAAGGGATTTACCCTTTTTTTTTTTTTTTTTTAAATTGTTTTTATTGAGGTTATGCAATAACCAAGAACAACAGGGTTAAACCACCTACATATCAATGCCGGCAATATTATACAGGTTTCACTGATACATTAAATGTACAACATAACATATATTAGAAGTTTGACCTTAATTGAAAAGTTGGTATAACGTTTCAGTGAAACAAAGAGACAGCTATTAGCACCTGTACATAATTAATATCCAATATATACGGTAAACCTCTTATATATCTATTTTTCATATATGATCAAGTATCCCCTTTGACTCTTAATGAAACTATTCACAGATCTTCACCCTCCTGTAATAAGCTAGGGTCACCTACGGGCCCTCAAAGTAGTGCCTTTGTCAAGGAAGGAATTTACGGGGGATAGAGAAATAGGATTTCCATAAGATGTATTTTCTGATGCTTATCCAATAAGCCGAAGGGAGTATGGGGGGGGAGCACAAATGACACTGGGAAATTGATATGCTCTGAAAAGTGAAAATAATATGGTATATTACTAACTAGCATGGTTACTTAGTACTATAAAGCTGACATTTTAGACTGAATTAACACCTAAAAAGGAAATATATACACCTGTAATCCGTGAACCTCGATTATAGACGTCAAATTCGCAATTATAGGAACGTATCCTTCTATCCTCTGGAGCCTTGGTATATAGGGATGTAAGAGTTATAATAAAGAGTAACAAAGATCATTCATATAAATGTAGTGGAGAACTAAACTACATATTAATCTGTTTCCCTCAAAGTGTAGAGGTAACTACTACGGTCAGGGAATGAACAGAGTCTACATAGGACTAATATAGGGAAATAACAAACTAGTTTCCTATTATAAATGCCCTACTTGCAAGTTCTAGATCTGTCAGATTATTTTATGGTGTGAGTGTGGATTATATGTTAAACTCAAAATTAAGTTCCAGGCATATGATACTATATAACTTATACATAATAGAACTCGCATACCTTATCATAACATAATCATAAATGAACCTACCCTAAAATGTTACAGAGTATTATTTATAAGAACTTATATGAAGTCACCTAAGAACTGAGGGATTTAGAAATAGATGTAGCCAGTCTGTGAACCAATTAGAGATAGGTTTATGATGGTAGGTATTAATATAGATATCTAATATAGTCATCACCTACGTTTTACATAGCAAGTGACAAGTAACAAGACATGGGATTCTTAGAGTTCTTAAATAAAATGTAACTATTTATGCAGATCTGGACATCTCTGCCTCGGCCGCAGGCAGAGAACCCTTATGGACTGACTCTTTAGTATAAGCCCACCATATTGGAGAGAAAAAAAAAATCCCCAAGAAGCTAACTACATCTATACTAACATTTGATCCACCCCTAGCAGGAGGTTCTGACCCTAGGCGAATTATTTAGCTCAATACTAGCTAGAAAGCAGACATGTATAGTAGAAAATAAAATGAGAAAAGTACAGACATTCACATTGAGTGAGAGATCCTAGCCACCTAGAATATGGTATAGGTTATTGCGATGTAAATAGCAAAATATGTAAAGCAATTAATAATACGTGGAAATTAGTAATACATGGAAAATCCCTTAGGAATAACACTTCGAAGGGAAGTCTCAGTATACACTTTAGGGTTAATATTCATGTACTGAAGGCTAAATGCTCTAGTACCCTTTAAGTGAATTCTCTAGGGGAGGCTTGTAAACATTAAGAAGGGTAGCGTAGTAATCTACAGTCGCATAGTAATAAACAATTTCAAACAACTCTGTTACCAACAGAAATTAACTATTAAATATCAATTAAACGAGTGAGGAAAAGTCCTATGTTGCTTAACAGTATAGCTTAGCAAGTTTCCAGTCGCTACACATCTACTGGTGTTCAGCCCACCCCAGATGGCCAAGGCAAATGAGTTCCTTCACCAAACTGATAGACAGTCTCTAGGCCCCGACCCCAGTGGGTTGCCACTTCCATTCGCCAAAAGTATAACTCACTTGCAGTTTTCCATATGAGTCTTCTCATCATTTGACTGTTATAGGCATCTGACTCAGCTGTTTTATAATCGGCAGACAGGACAAGTAAGTTTTGTACACCATGACCCGTAATCACCAAGTCTGTTTCTTTAGGTAGGCTAATTACGCTCTCGGGTGCTATTTCAATCATCCTCCGTTCTGTGATCAAAGTAGGAGTTATGTATTGAGGCTCCAAGGCAGCACCTCCAGCACAGACCGCCGTGGAGTGATCGGGCTCTTTAGCATCTGACCCCTCAGATTGGAATGCCTTCTCTAACATCAGAGTAAATGTCTCCTGGAAATTATCTAGAAGGTTGGTCAGTTCTTTGAGGATGTGGGCAGCCGATGCCATGATGTGCCTGTGTCTAGCAATACTACCGGTCTTATGAATCCGGTCAGTACCAAAGGGTCTCTGTATGTTGTGTTCTCCATAAGTCCCGGGTCTCTTGTAAGGTAGTGCACCGTTGCAGTCTGTTTCGCCCTGTGTGTTGCACCTTCCAGTCCTGCTGTGAAGGGTCCAACTAGTGCTTACTTAGAAAGTGCCACTGTGACTCCCGAGCAAGGCCTATACCCTCCGGAGATCAAATTGTTGAGATGGAGATCCATGTGAGTCTGCGTAGGTGATCTTGCACATAACCGCTTCTAAATGTTGTTGAAGTGTCAATATAGCTTAGTTAGTGGCCCAAACTATGAAAATCCGGTCAAATGAGGTAGGATTAATTCAATATTTTAAGAGTTTTGTAGCTTTTTAGATAATTTAGGCCTAAGAGCCATCTGGAACACGTCTGCTATGCTTGAGTGTCGGCTCCGCCCCCCGGATTTACCCTTCTTGTACCCTATTCGTGGTGCCGTCATATCTTTAAAGGGAAGTGACTCGGCACTCTGGAGAATTTCCCAATTCCACCTCAAGATTCCATTAAATTAATTTTTATCAGCAGTATACGTAGTTGTAAATGTTAATCTTTTAATACTGTCAACTTTCTTACGGCTAATATCAGCCGATTGCATCACTTCCAACTGTGCTTTGAGAGCATTCCTCCTGTAGCCTTGTTCAATGAAATTTCGTTTCATTATTATTATTATTATTATCAGGTATTTGTAGAGCACCAACAGATTCCGCAGCGCTGATCTCTTTGAGTTGAATACTGGCATTCTCCTCTCGGGTGTTGTTTCTCTTAACATGCATAAACTGATGGATGGATGGTCACGTGAGGTTGTTTATTTGGTTGCTAAGATACGGGCACTGCTTGATGATGCGTGCTACATGCTGTGCAACACCTGCACTAGGTGATTAAGGTAAAGAGGGTATTTAAGGCTGTGTATAGTTAGAGTTCTTTTTGTCTGTATGAAAACGGAGGTAAAACTCTGAAACGTTACATGTTATAAGGAATAAAAAGCTGTTTTCCTTGTTAAACACGGTGAGTGCCTTCCTTTTTGCAAATATATATATATATATATACACACACACATATATACACACACACACATCAATATATATATTTGGAGCCCATAACACTCATACCTTAAAAGTAGAAAAACCTTTTTAAATCAATTTTTATATTTAATACAGTGTTTTACTGTAAATATTTTACATTCCTACATTCTTCACTGTATATATATATATATATATATATATATATATATATATAAAATATTGATGCAAACAGTCAGCACGTACTTCTATTAAAAAGTCCAGTTTATTCAACAATTTAAAAGGAAAGGCTGCTTATTGCAGCTTAACAACTATAGCAACAACAACGTTAAGTCTAACATGTTTCGGCCGTAGCCTTAATCATAGACATAATTAAAAGAATATGTGTTGGTTAAAATAACATAATTTATGTAAGAACTTACCTGATAAATTCATTTCTTTCATATTAGCAAGAGTCCATGAGCTAGTGACGTATGGGATATACATTCCTACCAGGAGGGGCAAAGTTTCCCAAACCTTAAAATGCCTATAAATACACCCCTCACCACACCCACAATTCAGTTTAACGAATAGCCAAGAAGTGGGGTGATAAGAAAGGAGCGAAAGCATAAAAAAATAAGGAATTGGAATAATTGTGCTTTATACAAAAAAATCATAACCACCACAAAAAGGGTGGGTCTCATGGACTCTTGCTAATATGAAATAATATTTATCAGGTAAGTTCTTACATAAATTATGTTTTCTTTCATGTAATTAGCAAGAGTCCATGAGCTAGTGACGTATGGGATAGCAGATACCCAAGATGTGGAACTTCCACGCAAGAGTCACTAGAGAGGGAGGGATAAAATAAAGACAGCCAATTCCGCTGAAAAAATAATCCACAACCCAAATCAAAAAGTTTTAATCTTTATAATGAAAAAAACTGAAATTATAAGCAGACGAATCAAACAGAAACAGCTTCCTGAAGTACTTTTCTACCAAAAACTGCTTCAGAAGAAGAAAATACATCAAAATGGTAGAATTTAGTAAAAGTATGCAAAGAAGACCAAGTCGCTGCTTTGCAAATCTGATCAACAGAAGCTTCATTCCTAAAAGCCCAGGAAGTAGAAACTGACCTAGTAGAATGAGCCGTAATCCTTTGAGGCGGGGACTTACCCGACTCCACATAAGCATGATGAATCAAAGACTTTAACCAAGACGCCAAAGAAATGGCGGAAGCCTTCTGACCTTTCCTGGAACCAGAAAAGATAACAAAAAGACTGGAAGTCTTCCTAAAATATTTAGAAGCTTCAACATAGTATTTCAAAGCTCTAACTACATCCAAAGAATGTAACGATCTTTCCTTAGAATTCTTAGGATTAGGACATAATGAAGGTACAACAATTTCTCTACTAATGTTGTTAGAATTCACAACCTTAGGTAAAAATTGAAAAGAAGTCCGTAACACCGCCTTATCCTGATGAAAAATCAGAAAAGGAGATTCACAAGAAAGAGCAGATAACTCAGAAACTCTTCTAGCAGAAGAGATAGCCAAAAGGAACAATACTTTCCAGGAAAGTAATTTAATGTCTAGAGAATGCATAGGCTCAAACGGAGGAGCCTGCAAAGCTTTCAAAACCAAATTAAGACTCCAAGGAGGAGATATCGACTTAATGACAGGTTTGATACGAGACAAAGCCTGTACAAAACAATGAATATCAGGAAGATTAGCAATCTTTCTGTGAAAAAGAACAGAAAGAGCAGAGATTTGTCCCTTCAAGGAATTTGCAGACAAACCTTTATCCAAACCATCCTGAAGAAATTGCAAAATTCTAGGAATTCTGAAAGAATGCCAGGAAAATTTATGAGAAGAACACCAAGAGATGTAAGTCTTCCAAACTCAATAATAAATCTCTCTAGAGACAGATTTACGAGCCTGTAACATAGTGTTAATCACTGAGTCAGAGAAACCTCTATGACTGAGGATCAAGTGTTCAATCTCCATACCTTCAAATTTAATGATTTGAGATCCTGATGGAAAAATGGGCCTTGAGATAGAAGGTCTGGTCTTAATGGTAGTGTCCAAGGTTGGCAACTGGCCATCCGAACGAGATCCGCAAACCAAAACCTGTGTGGCCATGCTGGAGCCACCAGCAGTACAAATGAACGCTCCAATAGAATTTTGGAGATTACTTTTGGAAGAAGAACTAGAGGCGGAAAGACATAAGCAGGATGATAATTCCAAGGAAGTGACAACGCATCCACTGCTTCCGCCTGAGGATCCCGGGATCTGGAGAGATACCTGGGAAGTTTCTTGTTCAGATGAGAGCCCATCAGATCTATTTCTGGAAGTCCCCAGATTTGAACAATCTGAAGAAAAACCTCTGGATGAAGAGACCATTCGCCCGGATGTAACGTCTGGCAACTGAGATAATCCGCTTCCTAAATGTCTACACCTGGGATGTGAACCGCAGAAATTAGATCGGAGCTGGATTCCGCCCATACCAGTATCCGAGATACTTCTTTCATGGCTTGAGGACTGTGAGTCCCCCCTTGATGATTGACATATGCCACGGTCGTGACATTGTCTGTTTGAAAACAAATAAACGATTCTCTCTTTAGAAGAGGCCAAAACTGAAGAGCTCTGAAAATCGCACGGAGTTCCAAAATGTTGATTGGTAATCTCGCCTCCTGAGATTCCCAAACCCCTTGCGCTGTCAGAGATCCCCATACAGCTCCCCAACCTGATAGACTCGCATCTGTTGAGATCACAGTCCAGGTTGGACGAACGAAAGAGGCCCCTTGAATTAAACGATGGTGATCCATCCACCAAGTTAGAGATGATCGAACATTGGGATTTAAGGATATTATTTGTGATATCCTTGTATAATCCCTGCACCACTGGTTCAGCATACAAAGCTGGAGTGGTCTCGTGTGAAAATGAGCAAAAGGGATCGCATCCGATGCAGCAGTCATGAGACCTAAAATCTCTTTGCATAATGCTACCGAAGGGAACAATTGAGACTGAAGGTTTCGACAGGCTGAAACCAATTTCAGACGTCTCTTTTCTGTCAGAGACAAAGTCATGGACACTGAATCTATTTGGAAACCTAAAAAGGTTACTCTTGTCTGAGGAATCAAGGAACTCTTCGTATGAGATTCTGCAGAATGTGAAGACTGAGCAAGTACCAAGATATCGTCCAAATAAGGAAATACCGCAATACCCTGTTCTCTGATTACAGAGAGAAGGGCACCGAGAACCTTCGAAAAGATCCTTGGTGCTGTTGCTAGACCAAATGGAAGAGCAATAAACTGGTAATGCTTGTCTAGAAAAGAGAATCTCAGGAACTGATAGTGATCTGGATGAATTGGAATATGAAGATATGCATCCTGTAAGTCTATTGTAGACATATAATGCCCTTGCTGAACAAAAGGCAGAATAGTTCTTATAGTCACCATTTTGAATGTTGGTATCCTTACATAACGATTCAATATTTTTAGATCCAGAACCGGTCTGAAAGAATTCTCTTTCTTTGGTACGATGAATAGATTTGAATAAAACCCCAGACCCTGTTCCAGAACTGGAACTGGTATAATTACCCCAGCTAACTCTAGGTCTGAAACACATTTCAGAAACGCCTGAGCCTTCACTGGATTGACTGGAATGCGTGAGAGAAAGAATCTTCTCACAGGCGGTCTTACTTTGAAACCTATTCTGTACCCTTGTGAAACCATGTTCTGAATCCAAAAATTGTGAACCGAATTGATCCAAACATCTTTGAAAAATCGTAACCTGCCCCCTACCAGCTGCGCTGGAATGAGGGCCGCACCTTCATGCGGATTTAGGGGCTGGTTTTGACTTTCTGGAAGGCTTGGATTTATTCCAGACTGGATTAGGTTTCCAACCGGAAACTGTTCCTTTAGGGGAAGGATCGAGCTTCTGCTCCTTATTCTGACGAAAGGAACGAAAACGATTAGCAGCCCTGTAATTACCTTTAGATTTTTTGCCCTGAGGCAAAAAGGCACCCTTCCCTCCAGTAACAGTTGAAATTATAGAATCCAACTGAGAACCAAACAACTTATTACCTTGGAAAGAGAGAGAAAGCAAAGTTGACTTAGAAGTCATATCTACATTGCAGGATTTAAGCCATAAAGCTCGTCTAGCTAAAATAGCTAAAGACATATACCGGACATCAACTCTAATGATATCAAAAATGGCATCACAGACAAAGTTATTAGCGTGTTGAAGAAGTTTAACAATGCTATATGTATTATGATCTGTCACTTGTTGCGCTAAAGCCTCCAACCAGAAAGTTGAAGCTGCAGCAACATCAGCCAAAGAGATAGCAGGTCTAAGTAGATTACCTGAACATAAATAAGCTTTTCTCAAAAAAAGATTCAATTTTCCTATCTAAAGGATCTTTAAACGAAGTGCTATCTGCCGTAGGAATAGCAGTACGTTTGGCTAGAGTAGAGATAGCCCCATCGACTTTAGGGATTTTATCCCAAAATTCCAATCTATCAGATGGCACAGGGTACAATTTCTTAAACCTTGGAGAAGGAGTAAATGAAGTACCCAGACTATCCCATTCCCTAGCAATCACATCTGAGATAGCATCAGGAACTGGAAAAACTTCCGGAATTAATACATGAGGTTTATAAACCGAATTTAAATGTTTAGCAGTTTTAGTATCAAGAGGACTGGACTCCTCCATATCTAAAGCAATCAAAACTTCTTTAAGTAATGAACGAATAAACTCCATCTTAAATAAATATGAAGATTTATCAGTATCAATATCTGTGGTAGAATCTTCTGAACCGGAAAAAACCTCATCAGAAACAGATAAGTCAGAATGATGACAGTCACCTAAAAATTCATCTGAAATGTGAGAAGTTTTGAAAACATAATTTATGTAAGAACTTACCTGATAAATTAATTTCTTTCATATTAGCAAGAGTCCATGAGCTAGTGACGTATGGGATATACATTCCTACCAGGAGGGGCAAAGTTTCCCAAACCTCAAAATGCCTATAAATACACCCCTCACCACACCCACAAATCAGTTTAACGAATAGCCAAGAAGTGGGGTGATAAGAAAAAAGTGCGAAAGCATAAAAAATAAGGAATTGGAATAATTGTGCTTTATACAAAAAAATCATAACCACCACAAAAAAGGGTGTGCCTCATGGACTTTTGCTAATATGAAAGAAATGAATTTATCAGGTAAGTTCTTACATAAATTATGTTTTCTTTCATGTAATTAGCAAGAGTCCATGAGCTAGTGACGTATGGGATAATAAATACCCAAGATGTGGAGCTTCCACGCAAGAGTCACTAGAGAGGGAGGGATAAAATAAAGACAGCCAATTCCAATGAAAAAATAATCCACACCCCAAAATAAAGTTTAAATCATATAATGAAAAAAACTGAAATTATAAGCAGAAGATTCAAACTGAAACAGCTGCCTGAAGTACTTTTCTACCAAAAACTGCTTCAGAAGAAGAAAACACATCAAAATGGTAGAATTTAGTAAAAGTATGCAAAGAAGACCAAGGGGCTGCTTTGCAAATCTGATCAACCGAAGCTTCATTCCTAAACGCCCAGGAAGTAGAAACTGACCTAGTAAAATGAGCTGTAATCCTTTGAGGCGGAGTTTTACCCGACTCGACATAAGCATGATGAATCAAAGATTTTAACCAAGATGCCAAAGAAATGGCAGAAGCCTTCTGACCTTTCCTAGAACCGGAAAAGATAACAAATAGACTAGAAGTCTTTCGGAAATCCTTAGTAGCTTCAACATAATATTTCAAAGTTCTAACTACATCCAAAGAATGCAAGGATCTTTCCTTAGAATTCTTAGGATTAGGACATAATGAAGGAACCACAATTTCTCTACTAATGTTGTTAGAGTTCACAACTTTAGGTAAAAATTTAAATGAAGTTCGCAACACTGCATTATCCTGATGAAAAATCAGAAAAGGAGATTCACAAGAAAGAGCAGATAACTCTGAACCCCTTCTAGCAGAAGAGATGGCCAAAAGGAACAAGACTTTCCAAGAAAGTAATTTAATGTCCAGAGAATGCATAGGTTCAAACGGAGGAGCTTGTAAAGCCCCCAGAACCAAATTCAAACTCCAAGGAGGAGAGATTGACTTAATGACAGGTTTGATACGAACCAAAGCCTGAACAAAACAATGAATATCAGGAAGATTAGCAATCTTTCTGTGAAACAACACAGAAAGAGCAGAAATTTGTCCTTTCAAAGAACTTGCAGACAAACCTTTATCCAGACCATCCTGAAGAAATTGTAATATTCTAGGAATTCTAAAAGAATGCCAGGAAAAATGATGAGAAGAGCACCAAGAAATGTAAGTCTTCCAGACTCGATAATATATCTTCCTAGATACAGTTTTACGAGCCTGTAACATAGTATTAATTACAGAGTCAGAGAAACCTCTATGACTGAGAATCAAGCGTTCAATCTCCATACCTTCAAATTTAAGGATTTGAGATCCTGATGGAAAAAAGGACCTTGCGATAGAAGGTCTAGTCTTAACGGAAGAGTCCACGGTTGGCAAGTAGCCATCCGAACAAGATCCGCATACCAAAACCTGTGAGGCCATGCTGGAGCCACCAGCAGAACAAACGAACGCTCCTTTAGAATCTTGGAAATCACTCTTGGAAGAAGAACTAGAGGTGGAAAGATATAGGCAGGATGATACTTCCAAGGAAGTGACAATGCATCCACTGCTTCCGCCTGAGGATCCCTGGATCTGGACAGATACCTGGGAAGCTTCTTGTTTAGATGAAAAGCCATCAGATCTATTTCTGGAAGTCCCCACATTTGAACAATCTGAAGAAATACCTCTGGGTGAAGAGACCATTCGCCCGGATGTAATGTTTGGCGACTGAGATAATCCGCTTCCCAATTGTCTATACCTGGGATGTGAACCGATTCGTATGAGATTTTGCTAAATGTGAAGACTGAGCAAGTACCAAGATATTGTCCAAATAAGGAAATACCACAATACCCTGTTCTCTGATTACAGATAGTAGGGCACGAGAACCTTTGTAAAAATCCTTGGAGCTGTTGCTAGGCCAAACGGCAGAGCAACAAACTGGTAATGCTTGTCTAGAAAAGAGAATCTCAGAAACTGAAAGTGATCTGGATGAATCGGAATATGCAGATATGCATCTTGTAAATCTATTGTGGACATATAATGCCCTTGCTGAACAAAAGGCAGAATAGTATTCTTACATAACGATTCAATATTTTTAAATCCAGTACTGGTCTGAAGGAATTCTCCTTCTTTGGTACAATGAATAGATTTGAGTAAAACCCCAGACCCTGTTCCAGAACTGGAACTGGCACAATTACTCCAGCCAACTCTAGATCTGAAACACATTTCAGAAACGCTTGAGCCTTCACTGGATTTATTGGAACGCGAGAAAGAAAAAATCTTCTTGCAGGAGGCCTTATCTTGAAACCTATTCCGTACCCTTGAGAAACAATATTCTGAATCCAAAGACTGTGAATCGAATTGATCCAAATTTCTTTGAAAAATCATAATCTGCCCCCTACCAGCTGGGCTGGAATGAGGGCCGCACCTTCATGTGGACTTGGGAGCTGGTTTTGGCTTTCTAAAAGGCTTGGATTTATTCCAGACTGGAGATAGTTTCCAAACTGATACCGTTCCTGTAGGGGAAGGATCAGGCTTTTGTTCCTTATTGTTACGAAAGGAACGAAAATGATTAGCAGCCCTATATTTACCTTTAGATTTTTTATCCTGTGGTAAAAAAGTCCCTTTCCCCCCAGTAACAGTTGAAATAATAGAATCCAACTGTGAACCAAACAATTTATTACCTTGGAAAGAAAGGGAAAGCAAAGTTGACTTAGAAGACATATCAGCATTCCAAGTTTTAAGCCATAAAGCTCTTCTAGCTAAAATAGCTAAAGACATATACCTGACATCAACCCTAATGATGTCAAAGATGGCATCACAAATAAAGTTATTAGCATGTTGAAGAAGATTAACAATGCTATGAGTATTATGATCTGTTACTTGTTGTGCTAAAGCCTCCAACCAGAAAGTTGAAGCTGCAGCAACATCCGCCAAAGATATAGCAGGCCTAAGAAGATTACCTGAACATAAATTAGCTTTTCTTAGAAAGGATTCAATTTTCCTATCTAAAGGATCCTTAAAGGAAGTACTATCTGCCGTAGGAATAGTAGTACGTTTAGCAAGAGTAGAGATAGCCCCATCAACCTTAGGGATTTTGTCCCAAAACTCTAATCTGTCAGATGGCACAGGATATAATTTCTTAAACCGTTTAGAAGGAGTAAATGAATTACCCTGATTATTCCATTCCCTGGAAATTACTTAAGAAATAGCATCAGGGACGGGAAAAACCTCCGGAATAACTACAGGAGGTTTAAAAACCGAGTTTAAACGTTTAGATTTAGTATCAAGAGGACCAGATTCCTCTATTTCTAATGCAATTAAGACTTCTTTAAGTAAAGAACGAATAAATTCCATTTTAAATAAATATGAAGATTTATCAATGTCAATCTCTGAAACAGAATCCTCTGAACCAGACAAATCATCATCAGAAACAGAATCAGAATGATGATGTTCATTTAAAAATTCATCTGGAAAGTGAGAAGTTTTAAAAGACCTTTTACGTTTACTGGCAGGAGGAATAACAGACATAGCCTTCCTAATAGATTTAGAAACAAAATCTCTTATATTAACAGGAACACCCTGAGTATTAGATGTTGATGGAACAGCAACAGGTAATGGAACATTACTAAAGGAAATATTATCTGCATTAGCAAGTTTATCATGACATTCATCACAAACAACAGCCGGAGGGACAGTTACCACAAGCTTACAGCAAATACACTTAACTTTGGTAGATCCAGCATCAGGCAGCGATTTTCCAGAAGTAGCTTTTGATTCAGGGCCAATCTGAGACATCTTGCAATATGTAATAGAAAAAACAACATATAAAGCAAAATTTATCAAATTCCTTAAATGACAGTTTCAGGAATGGGAAAAAAATGCCAATGAACAAGCTTCTAGCAACCAGAAGCAATAAACAACTAGACTTAAATAATGTGGAGACAATAATGACGCCCAAATGACGCCACATCCGGTGACGCCGACATTTTTGGCGCGAAAACGTCAAAAACATGACGCAACTTCCGGCGACAAGTATGACGCTGGAAATGATCAAAGAAAATTTTTGCGCCAAATAAGTCCGCGCCAAGAATGACGCAATAAAATGAAGCATTTTCAGCCCCCGCGAGCCTAACAGCCCACAGGAAAAAAAGTCAAATTTTTAGGTAAGAAAATTTTATTAATTCATATGCATTATCCCAAATAATGAAACTGACTGTCTGAAATAAGGAATATTGAACATCCTGAATCAAGGCAAATAAATGTTTAAACACATATATTTAGAACTTTATATAAAAGTGCCCAACCATAGCTTAGAGTGTCACAAAAAATAAGACTTACTTACCCCAGGACACACAGCTACATATAGTAGAAAGCCAAACCAGTACTGAAACGAGAATCAGTAGAGGTAATGGTATATATAAGAGTATATCGTCGATCTGAAAAGGGAGGTAAGAGATGAATCTCTACGACCGATAACAGAGAACCTATGAAATAGACCCCGTAGAAGGAGATCATTGAATTCAAATAGGCAATACTCTCTTCACATCCCTCTGACATTCACTGCACACTGAGAGGAAAACCGGGCTCCAGCCTGCTGCGAAGCGCATATCAACGAAGAATCTAGCACAAACTTACTTTACCACCTCCACGGGAGGCAAAGTTTGTAAAACTGATTTGTGGGTGTGGTGAGGGGTGTATTTATAGGCATTTTGAGGTTTGGGAAACTTTGCCCCTCCTGGTAGGAATGTATATCCCATACGTCACTAGCTCATGGACTCTTGCTAATTACATGAAAGAAAGACCTTTTACGTTTACTGGAAGGAGGAATAACAGACAGAGCCTTCCTAAATTCTTTTACATTAACAGGAACATCCTGAACAGTAGATGTTGAAGGAACAACAACAGGTAAAGGATTATTACTAATGGAAACACAATCTGCATTGGAAAGTTTATCATGACAGCTTTCACAAACTACGGCTGGAGGAACAGTTACCACAAGTTTACAACAAATACACTTAACTTTGGTAGATCCAGCATCAGGCATCGTCTGTCCATTAGTGGATTTTGATCCAGGGTCAGGATGAGACATCTTGCAATATGTAATAGAAAAAACAACATATAAAGCAAAATTATCAAATTCCTTAAATGACAGCTTCAGGAATGGGAAAGAATGCAAAATAATAAGCTTCTAGAAACCAGAAGCAATGAAAAGAAAAATGTTTAAATAATGTGAGTAAAAAAGACGCCCACATTTTTTTGGCGCAAAAAAATGTCTGAATACGCATGCGTAACAGAATACAACTTCCGGCGTAAATTACGTCGCAGGAAATGACAAAATTTTTAGCGCCAAAAAAAGTTTGCGCTAAAAATGACGTACTAAAAAACAAAATTTATGCTTACCTGATAAATTCATTTCTCCTGTAGTGTGGTCAGTCCACGGGTCATCATTACTTCTGGGATATTATCTCCTCCCCTACAGGAAGTGCAAGAGGATTCACCCAGCAGAGCTGCTATATAGCTCCTCCCCTCTACGTCACCTCCAGTCATTCGACCAAAGGACCAACGAGAAAGGAGAAGCCCAAGGGTGTAGTGGTGACTGGAGTATAATCCAAAAAAATTTTTAGCCTGCCATAAAAAACAGGGCGGGCCGTGGACTGACCACACTACAGGAGAAATGAATTTATCAGGTAAGCATAAATTTTGTTTTCTCCTGTTAAGTGTGGTCAGTCCACGGGTCATCATTACTTCTGGGATACCAATACCAAAGCAAAAGTACACGGATGACGGGAGGGACAGGCAGGCTCTTTATACGGAGGGAACCACTGCCCGAAGAACCTTTCTCCCAAAAACTGCCTCCGAAGAAGCAAAAGTGTCAAATTTGTAAAATTTGGAAAAAGTATGAAGAGAAGACCAAGTTGCAGCCTTGCAAATCTGTTCAACAGAAGCCTCATTCTTAAAGGCCCAAGTGGAAGCCACAGCTCTAGTAGAATGAGCTGTAATTCTTTCAGGAGGCTGCTGTCCAGCAGTCTCATAGGCTAATCGTATTATGCTACGAAGCCAAAAAGAGAGAGAGGTAGCCGAAGCTTTTTGACCTCTCCTCTGACCAGAATAAACGACAAACAGGGAAGACGTTTGTCGAAAATCCTTAGTTGCCTGTAGATAAAATTTCAGGGCACGGACTACATCTAGATTGTGTAGCAGACGTTCCTTCTTCGAGGAAGGATTAGGACACAAAGATGGAACAACAATCTCTTGATTGATATTCCTGTTAGTGACCACCTTAGGTAGGAACCCAGGTTTAGTACGCAGAACTACCTTGTCTGAATGAAAAATCAGATAAGGAGAATCACAATGTAAGGCAGATAACTCAGAGACTCTTCGAGCCGAGGAAATAGCCATTAAAAACAGAACTTTCCAAGATAACAACTTGATATCAATGGAATGAAAGGGTTCAAACGGAACACCCTGTAAAACATTAAGAACTAAGTTCAAACTCCATGGCGGAGCAACAGTTTTAAACACAGGCTTGATCCTAGCTAAAGCCTGACAAAAAGCTTGAACGTCCGAAACTTCTGACAGACGTTTGTGTAAAAGAATGGACAGAGCTGAAATCTGTCCCTTTAAAGAACTAGCGGATAAACCCTTTTCTAAACCTTCTTGTAGAAAAGACAATATCCTTGGAATCCTAACCTTACTCCATGAGTAACTCTTGGATTCGCACCAATATAAGTATTTACGCCATATTTTATGGTAAATCCTTCTGGTAACAGGCTTCCTAGCCTGTATTAAAGTATCAATAACTGGCTCAGAAAACCCACGTTTTGATAAAATCAAGCGTTCAATTTCCAAGCAGTCAGCTTCAGAGAAGTTAGATTTTGATGTTTGAATGGACCCTGGATCAGAAGATCCTGTTTCAGAGGTAGAGACCAAGGCGGACAGGATGACATGTCCACTAGATCTGCATACCAAGTCCTGCGTGGCCATGCAGGTGCTATTAGAATCACTGATGCTCTCTCCTGTTTGATTCTGGCAATCAATCGAGGAAGCATTGGGAAGGGTGGAAACACATAAGCCATCCCGAAGGTCCAAGGTGCTGTCAAAGCATCTATCAGAATCGCTCCCGGATCCCTGGATCTGGACCCGTAGCGAGGAAGCTTGGCGTTCTGACGAGACGCCATGAGATCTATCTCTGGTTTGCCCCAACGTCGAAGTATCTGGGCAAAGACCTCCAGATGAAGTTCCCACTCCTCCGGATGAAAAGTCTGACGACTTAAGAAATCCGCCTCCCAGTTCTCCACTCCCGGGATGTGGATTGCAGACAGGTGGCAAGAGTGATACTCTGCCCAGCGAATTATCTTTGATACTTCCATCATTGCTAGGGAGCTTCTTGTCCCTCCCTGATGGTTGATGTAAGCTACAGTCGTGATGTTGTCCGACTGAAACCTGATGAACCCCCGAGTTGTTAACTGGGGCCAAGCCAGAAGGGCATTGAGAACTGCTCTCAATTCCAGAATGTTTATTGGAAGGAGACTCTCCTCCTGATTCCATAGTCCCTGAGCCTTCAGAGAATTCCAGACAGCGCCCCAACCTAGTAGGCTGGCGTCTGTTGTTACAATTGTCCAGTCTGGCCTGTTGAATGGCATCCCCCTGGACAGGTGTGGCCGATAAAGCCACCATAGAAGAGAATTTCTGGTCTCTTGATTCAGATTCAGAGTGGGGGACAAATCTGAGTAATCCCCATTCCACTGACTTAGCATGCATAATTGCAGCGGTCTGAGATGTAGGTGTGCAAAAGGTACTATGTCCATTGCCGCTACCATTAAGCCGATCACCTCCATGCATTGAGCTACTGACGGGTGTTGAATGGAATGAAGGACACGGCATGCATTTTGAAGCTTTGTTAACCTGTCTTCTGTCAGGTAAATCTTCATTTCTACAGAATCTATCAGAGTCCCCAAGAAGGGAACTCTTGTGAGTGGAAAGAGAGAACTCTTCTTTTCGTTCACCTTCCATCCATGCGACCTTAGAAATGCCAGTACTAACTCTGTATGAGACTTGGCAGTTTGAAAGCTTGAAGCTTGTATCAGAATGTCGTCTAGGTACGGAGCTACCGAAATTCCTCGCGGTCTTAGTACCGCCAGAAGAGTACCCAGAACCTTTGTGAAGATTCTTGGAGCCGTAGCCAATCCGAATGGAAGAGCTACAAACTGGTAATGCCTGTTTAGAAAGGCAAACCTTAGATACCGGTAATGATTTCTGTGAATCGGTATGTGAAGGTAAGCATCCTTTAAATCCACTGTGGTCATGTACTGACCCTCTTGGATCATGGGCAAAATTGTTCGAATAGTTTCCATCTTGAACGATGGAACTCTTAGGAATTTGTTTAGGATCTTTAAATCTAAGATTGGCCTGAAAGTTCCCTCTTTTTTGGGAACTACAAACAGATTTGAGTAAAACCCTTGTCCTTGTTCCGACCGCGGAACTGGATGGATCACTCCCATTAATAAAAGATCTTGTACGCAGCGTAGGAACGCTTCTTTCTTTATTTGGTTTGTTGACAACCTTGACAGATGAAATCTCCCTCTTGGGGGAGAGGATTTGAAGTCCAGAAGGTATCCCTGAGATATGATCTCTAACGCCCAGGGATCCTGAACATCTCTTGCCCAAGCCTGGGCGAAGAGAGAAAGTCTGCCCCCTACTAGATCCGGTCCCGGATCGGGGGCCCTCGATTCATGCTGTCTTAGGGGCAGCAGCAGGTTTCCTGGCCTGCTTGCCCTTGTTCCAGGACTGGTTAGGTTTCCAGCCTTGTCTGTAGCGAGCAACAGCTCCTTCCTGTTTTGGTGCAGAGGAAGTTGATGCTGCTCCTGCTTTGAAATTACGAAAGGAACGAAAATTAGACTGTCTAGCCCTAGGTTTGGCTTTGTCCTGAGGCAGGGCATGGCCTTTACCTCCTGTAATGTCAGCGATAATCTCTTTCAACCCGGGCCCGAATAAGGTCTGCCCTTTGAAAGGTATATTAAGCAATTTAGATTTAGAAGTAACATCAGCTGACCAGGATTTTAGCCACAATGCTCTGCGTGCCTGAATGGCGAATCCGGAATTCTTAGCCGTAAGTTTAGTTAAATGTACTACGGCATCTGAAATAAATGAGTTAGCTAACTTAAGGGCTTTAAGTTTGTGTGTAATCTCATCTAGTGTAAATGATTCAAGTGTCTCTTCCAGAGACTCAAACCAAAATGCTGCTGCAGCCGTGACAGGCGCAATACATGCAAGAGGTTGCAATATAAAACCTTGTTGAACAAACATTTTCTTAAGGTAACCCTCTAATTTTTTATCCATTGGATCTGAAAAAGCACAGCTATCCTCCACCGGGATAGTGGTACGCTTAGCTAAAGTAGAAACTGCTCCCTCCACCTTAGGGACCGTTTGCCATAAGTCCCGTGTGGTGGCGTCTATTGGAAACATTTTTCTAAATATCGGAGGAGGTGAGAACGGCACACCGGGCCTATCCCACTCCTTAGTAACAATTTCAGTAAGTCTCTTAGGTATAGGAAAAACATCAGTACTCGCCGGTACCGCAAAATATTTATCCAACCTACACATTTTCTCTGGTATTGCAACTGTGTTACAATCATTCAGAGCCGCTAACACCTCCCCTAGTAATACACAGAGGTTTTCCAGCTTAAATTTAAAATTTGAAATATCTGAATCCAGTCTGTTTGGATCAGAACCGTCACCCACAGAATGAAGTTCTCCGTCCTCATGTTCTGCCACCTGTGACGCAGTGTCTGACATGGCCCTAATATTATCAGCGCACTCTGTTCTCACCCCAGAGTGATCACGCTTACCTCTTAGTTCTGGTAATTTAGCCAAAACTTCAGTCATAACAGTAGCCATATCCTGTAATGTGATTTGAAATGGCCGCCCAGATGTACTCGGCGCTACAATATCACGCACCTCCCGAGCGGGAGATGCAGGTACTGACACGTGAGGCGAGTTAGTCGGCATAACTCTACCCTCGTTGTTAGGTGAAATATGTTCAGTTTGTACAGATTGACTTTTATTTAAAGTAGCATCAATACAATTAGTACATAAATTTCTATTGGGCTCCACTTTGGCATTAGCACATATAGCACATGTATCTTCCTCTGAATCAGACATGTTTAACACACTAGCAATAAACTAGCAACTTGGAAATGCTTTTCAAGTAATTTACAATAATATGAAAACGAACTGTGCCTGTAAGAAGCACAGAAAAAATTATGACAGTTGAAAATAAATAAGTTATAGCATCAAATCTTTGTAAGAAATATACAATTTTAGCAAAGGATTGATCCCATTAGCAAAGGATAACTAACCCTGACAGCAGAAAAAATACACAAATAAACGTTTTTTATCACAGTCAACTTCAATCTTCACAGCTCTGCTGTGAATGATTACCTCCCTCAAAACAAGTTTTGGAGATCCCTGAGTTCTGTAGAGATGAACCGGATCATGCAGGAAGAAAATGAACTTCTGACTGAGTTTTTTGATGCGTAGTAAAAGCGCCAAAAATGGCCCCTCCCCCTCACACATAACAGTGAGAGAGATCAGTAAACTGCTTTAATTTAAACAAAACTATTGCCAAGTGGAAAAAATAGTGCCCAAAACATTTTTTCACCCAGTACCTCAGAGAAATAAACGATTTTACATGCCAGCAAAAAAACGTTTAACATCAATAAATTAATTGTTATTTAAAACCTATTGCCAGTCCCTGCAAATTAGGTTAAGTCTATGCATACAGTATAATTCCAGTGAAGTACCATTCCCCAGAATACTGAAGTGTAAAATATACATACATGACAGCCTGATACCAGCTAGATCTACTGCATTTAAGGCTGAGTTTACATTATAACGGTATGGCAGGATTTTCTCATCAATTCCATGTCAGAAAATAATAAACTGCTAGATACCTCATTGCAGATTAATCTGCCCGCTGTCCCCTGATCTGAAGTTTACCTCTCCTCAGATGGCCGAGAAACAGCAATATGATCTTAACTACTCCGGCTAAAATCATAGAAAAAAAACTCAGGTAGATTCTTCTTCAAATTCTACCAGAGAATGAATAACACACTCCGGTGCTATTATAAAATAACAAACTTTTGATTGAAGGTAATAAACTAATTAAAATCACCACAGTCCTCTCACACATCCTATCTATTCGTTGGGTGCAAGAGAATGACTGGAGGTGACGTAGAGGGGAGGAGCTATATAGCAGCTCTGCTGGGTGAATCCTCTTGCACTTCCTGTAGGGGAGGAGATAATATCCCAGAAGTAATGATGACCCGTGGACTGACCACACTTAACAGGAGAAAGAAACATTTTCTGCCCCCGCGAGCCTAACAGCATGCAGGAAAAAATGGCCAAATTAAATTTTTCAAGGTAAGAAAAAATAATTAAATGCATTATCCCAATAATGAAACTGACAGTCTGTATAGAAAAGGAATACTGATTATCCTGAATCAAGGCAAATATAAGTTTATAGACATATATTTAGAACTTTACATATAAAGTGCCCAACCATAGCGCAGAGTGTCACAAAAAATAAGACTTACTTACCACAGGACACTCCTCTACATGTAGTAGATAGCCAAACCAGTAGTGAAACGAGAATCAGTAGAGGTAATGGTATATAAAGAGTATATCGTCGATCTGAAAAGGGAGGTAGGAGAAGAAATCTCTACGACCGATAACAGAGAACCTATGAAATAGATCCCCTAGAGGTAGACCATTGTATTCAAATAGGCAATACTCTCTTCACATCCCTCTGACATTCACTGCACTCTGAGAGGAAAACCGGGCTTCAACCTGTTGCGAAGCGCATATCAACGAAGAATCTTAAGCACAAACTTAATTCACCACCTCCACGGGAGGCAAAGTTTGTAAAACTGAATTGTGGGTGTGGTGAGGGGTGTATTTATAGGCATTTTAAGGTTTGGGAAACTTTGCCCCTCCTGGTAGGAATGTATATCCCATACGTCACTAGCTCATGGACTCTTGCTAATTACATGAAAGAAAAATACCTTGTGCTATGTTTTCATTGGTTAACCACTATTTCAATGACAAAAACCTGAATGCTTTCTTAATGAATGCAATTAATCCCTTAATATCATATTACTTATTATAGTTTAAGTATTGATATCAAACAACAAACAAATAAATAACATAACAGATAGAGTATACTTTATAGCTTAACTTTATGCTAATAAAAATACTGTAACAACTATGAGTGACACATTCTTTCACTTATTGAAACATATACATATATAGACCGAAAATATACATGTATGAAAATGTATAATACAGGATTATGTTTTACATTTAAACCAATTATTAGTGATGCTATATATGTCCTACTCGTCATAATTAGCCAGTTTAATATTGAGAAGTTATTAGTTAAGTATCTTTAGATTATGTTACCTCTTAAACCTGTATTCTTTTAAAATTTGTTTATATATATATATATATATATATGTATGATAATATATCTATACCTATGTATATAGATATAAGTATAGATATATATTGTACCAATTTTTTATATATATATATATATATATATATATATATATATATATATATATATATATAAAAGAACATTTTCTTCTATGTGAAGAACTTTAGAATGCAAACTATGCATAACTACCTTTGGGTTTAGTGCTGCATGTCTAATGCGGTGTCGGGTTAGAACACAAGCAATAAGTCTTAAGTTTTTTTTTTAAAGCGCTCTCTATTGAAGTCTATCGAAAGTAGAATTTAACAAGGTGGCGATATTCAAAGTTCAGCAGTTAGCGTGTGTCCAACTTTGCTTGCATGCAAACAATTTACTTTCAACTTGTAATATGAACGCTAACGGGTCCATTTTAATAGTTTATTTTTAGCTGTGTTTTCGTGTGAGCTAAAAAAATTGCACACACATTGTATTGTAAAAAATTAGAGATATTAATTGTACATACTGTATAACCATGACAATTATTTTATGATCAAATAATATTACCTTTTTTTCTGATCTTGCTTGAAGAGAGGATCTTGATATTTCCCCTTCTTTAATTGTAAATTTACATAGACTTTTCCCTGTGTAAATGATGTTAAAAACATAGTTTAATGTTTTTTCGGTTGTGTCAATTGTGTAAATTGCATTACATTTGAATCTGATTATGATTTGGTATGACATATATCTTATACATAAAATTGTTCTTTATTGGAGGATTCATTTTCTTATCCATAGTCCACAGAATAAGTATGTATACTATAGGTTAATTAAAAAATATATATATGTTATTACCTGACACAGTGGTTGATATACAAAGCTTTTCAGAAGAATGCTTAAGTTGCAAATTCATGTATCTAAAAATATTATTTATATAAAAAAAAAAATTATTAAACAAATATCATGCTTTTCGAAAACACCTTATAAAATAGTAAGCTTGAAACTGGAATACAGTATAGATTAAAGGGACACTGAACCCACATTTTTTTCTTTTGTGATTTAGATAGAGCATGCAATTTTTTATTTATTTTTAAATTCTTTACAGCTGACAATGCATTACATAATATACAAAACAGATTTTTTTTTTCTCTGTATGGGGTACAGGAGAGAAAAAAATACTTCCTATACATTAAAAAATAATTAAAAAAAAAAAAAGAAAAAAGAACAAGCAAGAAGTTAAATATATACTTTTCCCCATTGTTAACTTTAGCCAGAATACATTGTTAGGATTTTATATTTTATCGAGAGGGAGGTGGAAAGGGAAGGGAAAGAAAAAAAAAAAAAAAGGGAAAAAAGGGGAAAAAAGGAAAAGAAGAAGAGGAGAAAGAGAAGAGAAAGAAAAAAGAGAAGAAAAGAGAGATAATAATCAGTTAACCATATCCCAAGCAAAACCAGGTCAGAGTTTCGAAAAGGATATATTAAAAATTCAATTTCGTTAGGAGGAAGTATTTTTATAAATTCTGACCACTTGAGGAAGAATCTAATAATATCCTGATCATTATTTATATTAGTATCAATTTGCTCAAGAGTACATTGTTTCTTTAGGCAGTTTTTAATTTCCAATATACTAGGAACTGTTCGCATTTTCTATTTTTTTAAAAATAAGATATCTGGCTGCCAGTATAGCCATATTAATAATTTTAGTGTTATCTTGGTTATTCTCCAAGTTAAAATAAAGAAAAATTATGTTCACTGATGTCAGGACCAAGGAGGAATTATTCAGCATTTTGCGAAGCCAAAATTGGATTTTAAGCCAGAAGTTTCTAATTTTTGGACAATCCCATATCATGTGCAGAAGGTTTACCGAAGGAAAAGAGCATTTAAGGCATATATTGAAATTGATATTTCCGTATTTAAACCCTTTTTCTGGAGTATAGTACACCATATATAATAATTTCAAATGAGACTCCCTCCAAGTAGAAGAGAGAGTTACTCGCCGAGCTTCTTGGATTGAAAGATATGGTAACTTAGAATCTAACTCTTGCATTAATAGGGCGGCCCATTTAATACAAATTGTATCCAAGTTTATTGTACCCGTATATGAGACCAGGGCATTGTAAAAAGTTTTCAATAATTCCTAGTGACCATTTCCAGTCATAATCCGTTGTAAATTTTTGGGCATAATGTCTCGCTTGCAGGTATGTGAAAAAAATTCTATGTGGAAGATTAAATTTATGCCTAAGAGAATCAAAAGTTTTAACACAGCATCTTTCTGTATCTAACATCTGGTATACATTGGAGAGCCCCTTATATTTCCATTTAAAAAAAAATTGTTGAGTTTATTCCAGCTTGAGGGTTTCCCAGGAATGGAATATACTTCGAGACACGATGCTCTATAACTAACCAACTACATAATTTTTTCCATGCTAGGATTGGATTATATATGGATCTCAATTTCTTTATTCTATATGGAATGGAACTAGGATCGGAATGAATGAGGGACGCGAGAGAAAAAAGGGCTCGTTATATCTTTTTCGAGATTATTATTCGTAACATAGTCTTTTAAGGATAACCAATCAATTATTATACGAGCCAGAAAGACGTATTTATAAGCCCTGAGATTAGGTAGAGCCAGACCACCATATCTTATGGGGTAAGAGAGTTTTAAAAATGAAATTCTGGGCCTCCTGTTTTGCCATATAAACGATCGCAGAAAGGAATTACAAAGCAATAGATCTTTCTTTGTCAAGAACAGAGGTATATTCTGAAGGATATAGAGTCATTTGGGAAGAAGGATCATCTTATATGCTGCTATGCGTCCAGATAATGAAAGAGGTACATTATGCCAGTTTTTAAAGAGTATTTTTGATTTTATTTATGATTGGGGTAATGTTCAGTGAATACCAGGTATCAGGATTGGGGGATACCATTATTTCTTAATATCTGAATGAGCCCTGGACTATAGAAAAAAGGTATTTTTTTATGAGTCCCTCACCTGCTTAATCCAAAGAAGTTCCGACTTTGTAATATTAACCTTGTATCCAGAAAAGGATCCAAACTGTTGTAGAATTCGAAGAAGTCTAGGTATATTCGTATTTGTATTGGCCATGTATATCAGGATGTCATCTGCATATAGCGCAATCTTTAGCTCATGTGCACCTATCTTTATTCCCTCAAGTTGCTGTCTAATTGTTATAGCAAGTTGTTCAATAGCAATGTTGAAAAGAAGCGGAGAGAGAGGGCACCCTTGCCTAGTTCCTTTGCGTAGTCTTATATCATGGGAAAGAAACCCATTAACTACCAACCTTGTAGAAGCATTTTGACATAGGTTTGAAACAAATTTAATAAAATTTCCTTTCAGGCCAAATTGTTCTAAAGTAAATAGTAGATGATCATGATAGACCAAGTCGAAGGCCTTCTCAGCATCTATGGCTAAAATTGCCATGTCCGAGTTAGGCCCCTTCTCTATGTTCCCTGAGCCCTCATTTGCCCTAAGATAGTCTATGGCAAGAAAAAGTTATCTTATTTTAGCAGAAGAATTTCTATTCTTCATGAATCCAACTTGGTCCGAGTTAATAATAGAGGGTAAGGAGGATTGCAGCCGTTGAGCTAAAATAGAGGTTAATAATTTGTAATCTGAGTTCATGAGGGCAATAGGAATGTAATATTCCTTCATGGCCGGGTCTTTCTCTTTTTTTAATAACAACGTTGTAAAAGATGCTAGGAAATTAACTGTGGGCTCATTGCCTTGTATATATATGTGATTAAATAGAGCAGTTAGATGAGGTGTTATGCTAGTAGATATTATTTTGTAAAATTCATTAGGGAGTGCATCTGGACCAGATGCTTTGTTATAAGATGACTTCTGAATTGTATTGGCTACTTCCAACTCAGTTATGGGAGAGTACAACTCTTCAAGTACAGCAGAAGATAATGTGGGGAATGAGATTTTACTCCAGAAGTCTTCTTGTTCCGCAGTAATAAAAGTTCCAGTGGAGTATATGTCAGTGTAGTATTTGGAGAAAACTTGAACAAGATCTTCAGATGAATTAACTATTTGACCTTCAACATTTAAGGAGTCTATTATCTGGGTGACTTTCTCTTGTTTTGCTAACAATTTCCCCGTCTTATTTCCGTACCTGTATAACTTTGCTGAAAATCTAATATCTTTTTGTGTTGGCTTATATAAAAATAGAGAATCCCTCTCAACAAGAGCCGCAGTATATTTAGCCCAATTCTGCTGTGAGTTTTCAGTTAAGTACAAATGTAAGCATTTGTAACTACGCGTAAAAGTTCGTTCTCCCGTTTTTTTTAACTTCTTGGTTCGACTAATAGTATATGCCAAAATCTCCCCTCTTATGACTGCTTTAGCAGTTTCCCAGAAAAGGGCAGGCCGATTCAGAGCTTCAGAATTAAATACTGTAAATTCCCTGAACTTGGCTTCAAGACAATTTTTGAATTTAACATCAGAAGCTAAATATATAGGAAAAAACCCCCGATTATTTCTATGGGAGAGAACATCTGTTTGAAACTTGAGGCAAATAGGGGCATGATCAGACATGACAATAGGTACAATTTGAGCAGAAATTTTCAGTTTACATAACCGTTCGTCCACTAGAAATAAGTCGATCCGTGATAGTGATTTATGTGCTTTTGATAAGCATGTGCAATCACGTGTGTCAGGATTTTGTAATCTCCATATGTCATGGACTTTAAGATTACTAAACATCCTTGAAAAAAGTTTTGCCTCTAGATTATCCCTTTTAGTCTTTTTGAGGGGAGAATTTTGCCTCAATCTATCCAAAGGGCACTGTGGAGCCATATTAAAATCTCCGCCCATTATTAAGAAACCTTCTGCGCGCTCCATGAGCCTGGCCTGCAATGACTCCCAAAAAGATAAATTAAAAACATTTGGGGCATATATATTACATAGTGTATACAAAGTGTTGGCAATTTTAATTTTTTATATAAGATATCTCCCTTCATGGTCTGATTCAGTGCTCACAAATTCATATTTAAGTCTTTTACCCAGGAGGATAGCAACTCCGCCTTTACGACTCATACTGGGGGAAAAGAAAACTTCTTTTACCCATGAGAATTTTAATTTGAGAATCTCTTCAGCTTTCAAGTGAGTCTCCTCAATAGATGCGTCGATTTTCTTGAGATATGATAATATAATTTTCCTTTTAATGGGAGATGTAAGATCTCCAATGTTCTAAGAGATAAATTTAACTCTGGCTGCCATAGAATTTATTTATGACATAATGACAGAGAAAAAGAAGATAGAAGAAGGGAAAGAAAAAAAAAAAAGGGAAAAAAAAAAACCCAGAGAGAGAGAAAAGAAAGAAAGAAAAAGAGAAAAAGAAGAGGAAAAAAAAATAGGAGGGGGGGGGGGAAGAAAACGAGGTGGGGAGAAGGAACATAAAATAAAATAACATAATAGAGAGCTATACCACCTAAGCCCTCTAACACCCCAGCTTGAAGGGGTCCAACCATAAGAATAAAAAGAAAATTTAAACCAAGGACAAAATGTCTATATCCCTAAATAGTACATACATCATTACTTATTCTGAAGATTGTTATTTACATAGAATTTATCTGCTGCAATAGCTGAATCAAAAAAATGTATATTATTGACACATACCAATCTGAGTCTAGCAGGATGTAAAATTGTTGCACGCAACCCCTGCTGTATAAACTTTGTGCACCATGGAGCTAGCTCCATTCCTTTTGCAGCTGTATCTGCAGCATAATCCTGAAAGAGGAAATTTTTTGTGTCCCCTAAGACGATAGGTTGGTATTTACGATAGGCTTGTAGGAAAGTTATTTTATCTTGATAATTCAAGAATTTCGCTATGATAGGTCTTGGTCTTGGGTTAGTTTTAGTCAGGGTAACAGATCCTAATCTATGGGCTCGTTCTATGATTATTTTAGAATAGTTTTCAGGGATCTGTAAAACTTGTGGGAGCGTAGTTGTAAAGAATTTATTCAGATCCTCAAATTGTTTCTCCTCAGGGACACCAATTATCCTTAAATTATTCCTTCTTGCCCTATTCTCCAAATCTTCAACTTTGTTTTGTAATTTAAGTAGAGCAGACGTAGTTGTTTCAAGCTTATCATTCTGACTTGAGGTAAAATCCTCAAGATCAGATACTCTCTGTTCAACTTCAGAAAGCCTTCCAGCAAATTGCTTGACTTCTGTAGCTAGGTGTGCAATGTCCTGCTTAATCTCATTTTTGAGAGCGTCTAGTGGGAGGTGAAGTGCTGAAGTGAGGGAGTTTGCGCTTACTGGGTGTATAAAAAAAAAAAAAAAAGGGGGGTGAATTAGTAATAGAGGTCAGTCATGGGGGGGGACAAGGAGAGATCGAGATCATTTCTCATACTTGGATTGAGGCCACAGGTATGATATTATACTAACTCTAAAAAGGCAGGGTTCAGATAGTAAGTAATACTTTATACCTCAAAGCACTATTTTATTTTTCCCCTGGAGTCTTTATTAGCTTGCATTTATTTATCAGATGAGATTCTTTAATCTCTAGCAAGATGTAGACTAGCCTAGGGCGCCCTTGTAAATAAAAGACTGTATACTGTGAGAAAAGAAAGTGCCTTTAGTCAGTCTAAAAAAGAGAATTTTAAGCAAGAGAAAAAAACAGTATAAATTTGGGAGATTTTATGTTATTAATACTTCATAGTTAGCCCTGTAAGTTAAAGAGACCTCTTACAAAAACTTTAAATCAGAACAAACATGGTACATAATCTTGGAAATACATCATTCAGGCTATTTCCTTAAACATATACTTTAACTAGATATAAGCAATCTGATAAAGAGTAAAAGGAGTAACAATAAGTTCCAGTAAATGACAAGTTAAATGTTATAATATTAGGACTTATACCCCTTATCTGTATTTATCCCAAAGCTTTGGGAACTAAGCTAAGTCTCTCAAATTCCATTGTTAAATTGTAAAAAAAAATAATAATTCTTTCCTTTCTTTCTCTCCCCCTTCCTCCTCCCCCCTCCTCTTCTTCTTTCCCTTTTTCTCTTTCTTTCAAAGAGAGACAGAGAGCTAGAAACCCAATATCAGTCTATGTATATTTAACCCAGACAATAGAGCAAACAATTTATCAACACAGAGCGTAAATGATATGTAGTTGTTATCTTTGAGATGTAATATTCATAGAGGCAAGGGGCTAAAAACCCAGTATCGTTCTATTTACATTTAGCCCATGTAATTTTTAACTATAACAGAAAGAGCAAGTTATTAATACCATGTAAAAATAATATAAAGTTATGGTACAAAAGTGTAGGCAGCTAGCAAATAAATGTCCAGTACATTACCAGTTCTTTATTTGGGGGAAGAATGAAAAAAGTCCACTCATGGAAATAAAACCCCCTCACGCAGCACTGGTGGGAGGGGGGGGGGGTTGAAACAACTAGTAACGTTGGAAAGCTGCTGAGTACCTTTTGTGGGCCGAGTCCAGCTTAAGCAGAGAAGAGAGTAACGTGGAGCGCCAATTGAGCTGACAGGTAATTCCAATCCGATCCCCTCACGCAGCACCGGTTGGAGGGGAGGATGCCAAGAGAACAGGTAGTGCTCAGATTGTCCCTTTTGAGCCGAGACCGGTAAGTCCATTGAGGGAGAGCAGCAGCCCGGGGCAGCAGAACAAGCTGACAGGTAACGCCACTCCAGTCCCCCCGCGCAGCAACGGTGGGAGGGGACTTCAGGGTCGTTGAGAGCGTAGCTCCGGGATCCGCTTCACCTCTCTATTCCCCTCTTCGTTAGGAGCACAGGAAAGCAGCATGCAGCCGTCAGCTGTGGTAAATTCACACAATCAAGGAGAGCAGGGAGAGCTAAGCTCCGGGGCGGGACAGCCTTCAGGATAGAAAGTCAGGCAATAAGCTGGATAATAACCAGTCACCTTCCAGAGCCACTTAAGTCTTCCCCATGGCACTGGCAATGCTAGCAGACCTGAAACCAAGAGTAGCCATCGGTCTCTGGCGGACCCCCGACATCAAACAGACCTCGGCTCCCAGCCAGTCATCAGGTAGATGGGATGTTTTAAGCCATTGTGAACATCTTTCAGGGAGTCCGTAAAAACATATTATATGAATTGTTTGGTGAACTGAGTGAAACTATTAGACAGGGTTTTGTCCTGCAGTTTTTTCCCCTTTCCTTTCCCTCCTTTTAAGGAAAAAGTTCCTTTTTGCTGGATATTGTATATATATTTTAATATTTAAAGGTTTTTATTGAGCGTTTAACATACAACAGATAAACGTAATGAGAGACCACACAGAGTCAAAAAGCAAAACAAACTTTCATAATAGTCAAGTTGAGTAAGACTAAAGCGATGCCTTGGTGAATTGATAGCTTCGTAGTTGTCAGAAGAGATCATTCTAACAAGTCTTTTGCAGTTCTCTCCTGCTATGCTAATACGGCTCATTTTTAATTTTCTAGAATTAACAACAACATATTAGTATATTATAACATAAAACAAATGTAGATGCCCAGCTCCAGGCCTCGGGCCTGTAAAGTAGTCCATCAAGTTGTCACATTACGAGTATTCAAGGTATATTTGTCAGTATATTGCACAAGATGTTAAGTAGAAGTTATGAAAAGTTGTAGTAGGGCAAGGAAGGTGAGGGAAGACATTAACCCCTTAACGACCAACGACGTATGGGGTACGTCCTGCAAAAAAATGCAGTTAATGACCAAGGACGTACCCCATACGTCGTTGGTCTTTGAAAGCAGTGGAAGCGATCCTGATAGCTTCCAGCTGCTTTCATGTTATTGCAGTGATGCCTCAATATTGAGGCATCCTGCAATAACTGTTTTTAGCCATCCGATGCAGAGAGAGACACTCTGTGGCCCTCTCTGCATCGGCTATCGATGGCCGTTATCGTTGGTGGGTGGGAGCTCATCCAGGGAGGCGGGTGGGCAGTCATTGGTGGAGGAGCGGGGAGGGATCTAGTGCGGGTGCGTGCGCGTGCAAGGGCGCGCGTGCACGAGAGCCGTGCACGCGCGCACGTGAGGTCTATGAAAACAGCATCAATATGCTGTAGACCTGGAGGGTGGGAGAGAGGACTGGGGAGGGTGGGATTTTAAAATCAAGGCATCTGGGAGAGGGTGGGGGGTTGGATGTTGAGGGGGGGGCAGCTACACTACAGAAATAAATAAAATATTTAATAAAATAAAAAAATACATTATTATTTTTCAAACTGGGTACTGGCAGACAGCTGCCAGTACCCAATATGGTGCCCAATAAAGGCAGAGGGGGGGGTTAAAGAGCTGTTTGGGGGGGGATCAGGGAGGTTGGGGGCTAAGGGGGGTCCTACACAGCAGAAGAATTATTATTTTTATTTTTTTTTAAAACTAAAACCCCAAAAAAACTTTTATTTTAGTACTGGCAGACTTTCTGCCAGTACTTAAGATGGCGGGGACAATTGTGGGGTGGGGGAGGGAAGGGAGCTGTTTGGGAGGGATCAGGGGGTGGGATGTGTCAGGTGGGAGGCTGATCTCTACACTAAAGCTAAAATTAACCCTGCAAGCTCCCTACAAGCTACCTAATTAACTCCTTCACTGCTAGACATAATATACGTGTGATGCGCAGCGGCATTTAGCGACCTTCTAACTACCAAAAAGCAACGCCAAAGCCATATATGTCTGCTATTTCTGAACAAAGGGGATCCCAGAGAAGCATTTACAACAATTTGTGCCATAATTGCACAAGCTGTTTGTAAATAATTTCAGTGAGAAACCTAAAATTGTGAAATATTTAAAGTTTTTTTTAATTTGATTGCATTTGGCGGTGAAATGGTGGCATGAAATATACCAAAATGGGCCTAGATCAATACTTGGGGTTGTTTACTACACTACACTAAAGCTAAAATTAACCCTACAAGCTCCCTACATGCTCCCTAATTAACCCCTTCACTGCTGCGCATAATACACGTGTGGTGCGCAGTGGCATTTAGTGGCCTTCTAATTACCAAAAAGCAACGTAAAAGCCATATATGTCTGCTATTTCTGAACAAAGGGGATCCCAGAGAAGCATTTAAAACCATTTGTGCAATAATTGCACAAGCTGTTTGTAAATAATTTCAGTGAGAAACCTAAAGTTTGTGAAAAAATTTGTGAAAAAGTGAACATTTTTTTTTATTTGATCGCATTTGGCGGTGAAATAGTGGCATGAATGAAATATACCAAAATGGGCCTAGATCAATACTTTGGGATGTCTTCTAAAAATATATATATACATGTTAAAGGATATTCAGGGATTCCTGACAGATATCAGTGTCCCAATGTAACTAGCGCTAATTTTGAAAAAAAGTGGTTTGGAAATAGCAAAGTGCTACTTTTATTTAGTGCCCTATAACTTGCAAAAAAAGCAAAGAACATGTAAACATTGGGTATTTCTAAACTCAGGACAAAATTTAGAAACTATTTAACATGGGTGTTTTTTGGTGGTTGTAGATGTGCAACAGATTTTGGGGGTCAAAGTTTGAAAAAATTGTTTTTTTTCCATTTTTTCCTCATATTTTATATTTTTTTTAATAGTAAATTATAAGATATGATGAAAATAATGGTATCTTTAGAAAGTCCATTTAATGGCGAGAAAAACAGTATATAATATGTGTGGGTAAAGTAACTGAGTAAGAGGAAAATTACAGCTAAACACAAACACCGCAGAAATGTAAAAATAGCCTTGGTCCCAAATGGTCAACAAATGGAAAAGTGCTCTGGTCACTAAGGGGTTAAAAAGGAGAGAGGAGGGGGAGAGAAAAAAAAAATTCCCAAAATTAATTTAAAGGGGGGAGGGGGTTCCAGCTTTAGATGGTAACTTAGTCTAGCCTGTGGCCAGGGATGGGGGTTCCAGAGTTCTAACATTGCCTCATATAGTTCCATGTTTCCATTTTTCATGTATTGGTATCTCTCTACCTGAAGAAGAGAAGAGACCTGGCCTCTCCAAATAGCTAATGTAGGGACCTCACAAGATTTCCATCTCTGTGGGATAAGGGCCTTGGCGCTATTCAATAAAATGTACAATAAAAGTTTTTTAGGTTTGTTTCGGATCTTAGGCATGTCTAGGAAAATAATTATGCTAGGATCATTTTGTAAATGAATGTTAAGTTTAGTGTTTATCTCGTAGAGTACATCCGACCAGAAGGTGTCCAGTTCTCTGCAGGACCACCAAATGTGTAGTAGATCCGCCCTTCCCCACATCCCCTCCAGCATTTCCCATTGCATTTCTTGTAAATATATTGCAGTCTGGCAGGTGTTAAATACCACCTCGCTAATAATTTGAAATTCATTTCCATGATATTGGAGGAAATAGTGGCCCTCTTGTGGCATTCGAGAGCCCTGTCCCATTCCTTTTGGCTGATCTCTCTATCCAGATCCTCAGCCCATTTATGAGCGAAAGAGGGGTACTCAGTTCCACTCTTGGTTAGTAAGATGTTATAGATTTTACATATAGTATGACTAGGCTGGTTTTGTTGTGAACATAGGGACTCTAATCTGGTCAATGGACGACCAAACTCCTCCTTTTTTTAATGAGTCTGTATAATATGTGCCAATTGAGTATAGGAAAACCATGGGGGGAGAGAACTCCCCTCCTCCCCAGCGAAGTCCTCTCTCCGCACAAATCTGTTTCCTAGCAGTACTTTTTTGATAGCGAACTTGTGGGTAGGGGCTTATTGGTGTGGGGAGACCTGTTACTGGTATATCCGGGTTGCAGATATATACGGAGTCATAGGAGAGGGCGAGGTGGAGACATGTGCGGACGTTTTGAGGATTTTATCCCAAGTATCAAACATTTCCTGCCATAGTGGATAACGAGAGATCTCGGTAGGCCTCGACCTTGGAGAAATCCAGGCCCAAATGCCCATGTTCTCAGAACCTAGGAGCTCTCTATCCAGCTGGATCCATCTCTTGTCGGCTGAATTATGACACCATTCTACCAAGCACTGCAGCAAAGTAGCTTGTCGATACACTTCAATATTTGGTACCCCCAGTCCCCCCCTGAGTCTAGGGAGGAACATAGTGGCTTTTGGAATACGTGGTCTAATTTTTTGCCAAATGTATTGCCCTATGATGTTCTGGAGGTTCGTGACATAGTGCCTAGGTAATGGAAATGGGCAGCGTCTGCAATATATACAAAATTCAGGGTAGTATGTTCATCTTAATAACTTGAACTCTGCCCAGCCACAAGATCTGTTTGTTGCTCCATCCAGAAAGGTCCGCTGTGATTTGTTCCAGTAAGGGCTTGTAGTTGACTGTGAATAAGTCTTTGGCATCTCCCGTTAGGTAGATACCTAGATACTTCATTTTTTGAGGTTGAATGGCCAAGGGGCTAGAAGCTTCTAATCTGAGTAAAGTTTCTGTGGATGCGGTAATGTTAAGTATTTCTGATTTAGCTGCGTTTAAGTGAAAGTAAGAAAACCTACCGTACTCCTCAAATTCTGCTAGAAGTGCTGGTAATGAGTATTCAGGATTTGACAGGGTGCACAAGATGTCGTCAGCGTATAAGGCTAATTTATGTTCTGAGTTATTAACCTTGATACCAGATATCAGAGGATTTAGCCTGATCTTGTGCGCTAGAGCTTCAACCAACAGGGCAAACAAGATTGGGGATAAGGGGCATCCCTGTCTCGTCCCGTTAGTGATATAAAATGATTCAGACAGAATGTCGTTTACCCTCACTCTAGCGGTGGGACTACTGTATAATGCGAAAATTTTTAAGATAAAGATGTCACTAATATTCATCTGTTTTAAGACAGAGCAGCAAAAGCCCCAACTGACCCTATCAAAGGCCTTCTCGGCATCTGTAGAGACCAGTATCATTGGGGTCTGGACATTACGGGCATGAGAGATCAGTTGGAGTGTTCGGAGCGTGTTATCCTTCGCCTCCCTTCCTGGCACAAACCCAACCTGATCTGGAGCTACCAATTTAGTCAAAACCTTGTTGAGTCTGTCTGCTAGGATTTTTGCGTATAGCTTCACGTCTACGTTAAGTAAGGATATTGGTCTGAAGTTTTATGGTCTCGTGGGAGGCTTACCCGGCTTGGGCAAAACTGTGATGTACGCTTCTAACATTTGTTTGGAGAAGCCTCCCGCTTCGTCAATAATGTTGAATAATTGTGCAAGGTGTGGGGTCAGGTCAGATGAGAACAGTTTGTAGTATTTGCTACCAAAACCATCCGGGCCCGGGCTCTTTCCCAAAGGCATATGCTTAATAGCCTTTGAGACCTCCTCGCACGTGATCGGATGGTCCAGCATAGCAGAATCTGTTGATTCTAAATGGGGGAGGTTTAATCCGGAGGTGTACACGGATGGGTCGGGAGAGTCCTGCGGACCCTGGATGAAACTAGTCATGTCAGATGATCGTTTAATGTTGTATAATGTTTCATAATAGTTTCTGAAAGTTGCCGCAATGGCAAAGCCGTCTGTCTTAATGTTTCCTTCTTTGTCTGTCATAGTAAGTATGTAGGATTTCAACCCCTTGCGCCGGAGTGATCTGGCTAGTAAGCGACCAGATTTATTCCCGTGTGTATAATAATACTGCTTAAGCGCTAAGGTCTGCTTCTGTTGGTCTAGGTGTAGAAAGTCTCTCACGTTTGTGCGCGCTTGGATTAGTGCATCTGTTAGGACCGTATCCTCTGGGCTCTGTTTATGTGCTGATTCTGCATCTGAAAGTGTTTGTAGTAGGGCAGTATATTTTTCTCTATGTGTTTTACGTATCCTAGCCTTGTGTTTAATTAATATGCCTCTAACTACACATTTGTGTGCCTCCCATCTCATCATCTCCGAAGTCTCTGTTGTGGTGTTGATTTGAAAATATTCTGTAATAGTTTTCTCCACGTCTACCTTGACTAGGAAGTCATCTAGTAGATGATCGTCTAATCGCCATTGGAATGGGACAAGAGGTGTCTCCGGACACTCCAGGGTGCACAGCACTGGAGCATGGTCTGACCAAGTAATTGGTAATATTTTAGATGCTTTAATTGTGGACAGAATCACTGGATCTACAAAAATGTAGTCCAAGCGCGAGTAATTTTTATGGGGATGGGAGAAGAAGGTGTAATCCCTCGTGGTCGGATGCATCAATCGCCAAACATCATGGATGGCCAGATCTCTGAAAAGATGATTAATTACTTTTAGATCTCTTTTGGGTATGGATGAGGTGCCCCCCGATGTGTCTAGTTTAGGGTCCATAGGGATGTTGAAGTCGCCACCCACAAAGAGTGTGCCTTTTTTATGATCTAAAATGTGTTTTGAAAGGTTTCTCATGAAGGATTTTTGGGCTTTATTAGGGAAGTATGCATTAACAATTGTAATAGGTCATCCATATAGTAACCCCTGTAGCAGAATGAACCTGCCCTCTGGGTCTTTTATTGTTTGAGTGGGATGGAATGGGATTGAGTGCTTAAATAAAATTCCTACCCCATTTTTCTTATTCGGCCCTGATGCGAAGAAGGCAAGAGGGTAGTTTCTATAGTGCCATTTCGGATTGTGTCCTTTTGTGAGATTCTTGGATAAGGACAATGTCCCCTCCCAGTCTATTAAGATCCTTTACCACCATATTGCGTTTAGCGGGACTGTTTAGGCCCTTAGCATTTATAGTTATGAATGGTAAAAAAAAAAGGGGGTGAGGGGAAGGGAGATTGGGGTTAAAGTGGGAGGGCGAGGGTGTGGGAGAGGAAGGTAGGGGGTAGAGTTAATAGAGGAGAGAAGAGTGGAAGCAAAGAGGTTAGAGAGAGAAATATTAAGAATAGAATAGGGTAGACGTAGGTAAGGAGTGTGAAAGGGTGCAATGAGTGAGAAGTTAGCAACCTGTCAATTGAGGAGAGTGTGTGGTTACTATCAAGGAGAGAGGAAAGAGCCCTTTCCCCCCCAAGGGTCAAATATGCATGTGAAAACTAGTTCGGTTAAAATGGTTGATTCCCGGACTGTGGGGACTGCGTATGCATGAGAATTTAAGTCGGGTGAGATAATCCTAAGAGTGAATAACAATGAGGCTAACTAGTATGTCTGTCCAACACAAAGGGCAACTTCAGGAGCGCTGTAACATTCTGAAAATTGAGGTATGTGGATGTATTGGAGACAGAGTGTCTCATATGGAAGTCCAAGATATGTATAAGCTATGTCTCACCCCCCATCAGAATGTGAGTGATCTTTAGGTCAGAGTATAACGAGTAGGCCCAGGCGTGGACATTTGGACAGATCAATTGCAGACAAACAAAATAAATTAGATACATGAGAAGTGTTAACATACATTTCCAATTGGTAAATATTAATGTGGCATAAGAACCAGTAAGTCAGAAAGGAAAAAAAACAAAAACAAACATACAATCTCACAGCTGTGATATAAGTTGATAACTACGAGTTTCCTGTAAGAAAAGGTGAAATCCTAAATAGAAGGTGGAAATAGGGCCTACCTGTGTGTCTGCCAAATTTAAGAAGCAATCTCTCTAATTTTATGTAGGTCTTATAATGAGGAAATTTCACTATGCTAAAAACAGGATACTTCATGTGGAAACCCAAATTATGTTAGGCAATGCCTCATCTCTCATAAGTATATGATAGGTCTAAAAATTAGAAACTAGCGGAATGGCTCCAATATGAACATTTAGGTAAACCATATATACACAAACTGAATGAGACAATTGTAATAAGAAATGTTAACATACATTTTCGAAAATTTAACTTATAGAGCGATACCATAACTAATCTCAACAATTAAACATTTAGCATTGATCGGTACATGCAGTTTCTGATGGAGGGTAGTGCCCTGACTTATAATGCGCCCTGTATAGTCCGATAGTTTCTTCAGCTAGTCTCTGGTTAGGGCAATTTAGTCTCATGTCTCTTTGGCGCCTCAAAAAGTGAGAATTTCGGCAAAGGCCTAGTAGGCGGGAAATAATGAATATACAGTATAATGAATGTCATACAGTACCTCATCTTGTCGTAGGGTCGGTAAGCTGGTTGCTATCCTGCTGAGCTACAGGAATGGATTTCACGTTGGCTGAATCCATGTCTGTGAAGGTGATCTTTAGGACCAACTTCTTATTAAAATTGTGAAGGTCATCCGGATAGCGGTAAATTATGGGTGCTCCATTTTTGGTGGTGATAATACTCACTGGGAACCCCCAGCGATAATGGATCCCAGCAGATCTGAGCGCTTCTGTGATAAATCTTAATTCACGTCTCTTCTGGAGAGTGGTTGGGCTGATGTCTGAAAAAATCTGGATGCTGACACCCGCATGAGTGATAGGAGACTTAGATCTTGCGTTCTTCAGAACTTCTTCCTTATCCAGAAAGTTCAGGAAGCGGACTATAACGTCCCGTGGTGGAGCTTTAGTTGTTGGCTTTGGCCTTAGGGCCCTGTGGGCCTTAGGATTATCTCTGGGGCTGTTGGTGTTCCTTTAATTGAACGAAACAAGTCTTGTAAGCAACCCTGCAAGGCAGATGGTATAATGGATTCAGGGATCCCCCTGATCCTTAGGTTATTTTGTCTATTGCGGTTGTCGAGGTCTTCGACTCTATCCATGAGGAAGTTAATGGTTTCTTCTTGGTTATGCAGTTGTTTATTAGATTGCTGCATGTCATCACATAGCATTGTTTGTACACTTTCCATCTTGGAAATTTTCTGTTTAACCTGCGTGATGTCTTTTCTTAATTCGCCAAATAGGCCTCTAACTTCTTTAAGGACCTCTTTTATAACATCTTTGGATGACAAAGTTTTAAGGTCTTCCCTAGTTATGAAAGAGTTGGAGTCCTGGAGAGGGTCATCCCCCATAGTCTGAGGTTGCTGCCCAGGAGTGGCAGGCCTACTGTCAGCTGGAGGCTCTGCAGCTTTAAGATAGTGGTTAATGGTTGTGGATTTTAATGGCTTCTCCATTTTATTTGCTCTCTTGCAGGGCATCCCAGAACAAACTATATTAGAATCAATAGTCTCTTGGTACTGATAGTAAAATAGGAGTTGAGATATATGGATTAGGATGCAGGTATTGCTGGTAATAAATGCAGACTGTTTTTGCAATTAAAGTGCGCAACAGGCTTATTAGATATGCAGGGCCGTCCCAGCAGCCTTCTGTGTGTTGCTATGGTTCTCCTGCAAAGTGTGCAATATGGTGGCCCAGCTCTCATCCCTATGGCCCAGCAGGTATTCGCTTTTGTGTGTTAGCCCCCAGGAATCAAAGTAAAGGTCTCACCCTTATGTCAAGTATCCGCTGCGTTGCCTCTGGAGTGCTGCTTATGTGCTGCGTTGCCTCAGATGCGCTCCAACAACAATGTCCGTACTGACTTTTAAGGTGAAGCCACTGATTGTCCTCCGTTAGCACAGTAAGTCAGGTCAGATGCTGGCAAAGTGCATGGAGGTATCAGCAAGGTCAGCGATCCTGATAGTCACTGTGTGTGTGTGGCTCAAGCTTGAACTGCTCCGGAGCAATAACCTCCCTTTCTCAGTGGCCTCCGCATCGGATACGAACTCCCACAGTCTCAGATTGCTCTATGATAGCTAGTAAGAGCTACTAGCAATGTTTGTTGCCGGGAATCTGTGCTTATAACCCCTCGGGGAGAAAGACGGCTACAGAGCCTATTTAGCGTGCGGCCATTTCCCTGCTTGTCCAGGCTCCGCCCCGTATATATATTTTAAATCAGGTTAGAGTCCTTAAAGCTGCTGCCGCCAGCAGCACAGTGCATTGGTAGGGCACTGTGTAGGTTCCAGTAGCTGTGAAAGTAGCTATGCTGCCCAGGGTCTAAGGTTTAGAGCATGCAATTTTAAGCAACTTTCTAATTTACTCCTATTATCAATTTTTCTTCGTTTTCTTGCTATCTTTATTTGAAAAGGGCATCTAAGCTTTTTTTGGTTCAGTACTCTGGACAGCACTTTTTTATTGGTGGATCAATTTATCCACCAATCAGCAAGAACAACCAAGGTTGGTCACCAAAAATGGGCCGGCATCTAAACTTACATTCTTGCATTTCAAATAAAGATACCAAGAGAATAAAGGAGAGGCAGGATTAGGACACAAGGAAGAAACAACAATCTCCTGATTAATGTTCTGATCAGAAACAACCTTAGGAAGAAATCCTAATTTAGAACGCAAAACTACCTTATCTGAATAAAAAAAATAAGGTAAGGGGACTCATACTGTAATGCCGAGAGCTCGGACACTCTGCGAGCAGAAGAAATAGAAACAATAAATAAAACTTTCCAAGATAACAACTTAATATCTAAGGAAAGCATAGGCTCAAACGGAGCCCCTTGAAGAACTTTGAGAACCAAATTAAGACTCCATCGAGGAGTAACTGGTTTGAACACAGGCCTGATCCTGACCAAGGCCTGACAAAAAGATTACACATCTGGAACATCTGCCAGACGTTGTGTAACAAAACAGATAAGGCAGAAATTTGACCCTTTAGGGAACTTGTCGATAATCCATTCTCCAAACCCTCTTGGAGAAAGGACAAAATTCTAGGAATCCTTACTCTACTCCAGGAGTAGCCCTTTGATTCACACAAATAGAGATATTTACGCCATATCTTATGGTAAATCTTTCTAGTTACAGGTTTACAAGGCTGAATCATGGTCTCTATGACCAAGTTGGAAAAGCCCCGCTTGGATAAAATTTAAGCGTTCAATCTCCAAGCAGTCAGCTTCAGAGAAACTAGGTTTGGATGAAGGAAGGGTCCTTGGATTAGAAGGTCCTTCCTCAACTGAAGTCTCCCAGGTGGCAGAGATGACATTTCCACCAGATCTGCATACCAAATCCTGCGAGACTAAGCTGGAGCAATGAGGATCACTGATGCCCTCTCCTGCTTGACTCGAACAATTACCCTAGGAAGAAGAGCAAACTGAGGAAACAGGTATGCTAGACTGAAGGTCCAAGGGACCACCAGAGCATCTATCAGTTCTGCCTGGGGGTCCCTGGACGTCGACCCGTGTCCCGGGAGCTTGGCATTCTTTCGAGATGCCATGATAACCAATTTTGGCTGACCCCACTTCAGAATCAGGCTGGAGAACACTTCCAGATGGAGTTCCCACTCCCCCGGATGAAAGGTCTACCTGCTCAGGAAGTCCGTCTCCCAGTTGTCCACCCCTGGGATGTGGATAGCCAATTATTTTGGTTACCTCTCATCTCTAAGGAACTCCTTGTTCCTCCCTAATGATTGATGAAAGCCACTGAATTTATGTTGTCCGACTGGAACTTGATAAACTGGACCAAGGCTAACTGAGGCCAGGCCAGAAGAGCATTGAAGATCGCTCTTATCTCCAGAATGTTTATAGGAAGAAGAGACTCTGAGTCCAAACCCCCTGAGCCTTCAGAGAGCCCCAGACTGTTCCCCATCCTAGAAGGCTGGCATCTGTAGTCACAATCATGCAGGATGGTCTGTAAAAAAGGAAATTTATGCTTACCTGATAAATGTATTTCTTTTACGATATGACAAGTCCACGGATTTCATCCTTACTTATGGGATACAATACCAAAGCTATAGGACACGGATGAAAGGGAGGGACAAGACAGGAACCTAAATGGAAGGCACCACTGCTTGAAGAACCTTTCTCCCAAAAACAGCCTCGGATGAAGCAAAAGTATAAAATTTGGAAAATTTGGAAAAAGTGTGAAGAGACGACCAAGTTGCAGCCTTGCAAATCTGTTCAACAGAAGCAGCATTTTTAAATGCCCATGAGGAAGCCACAGCCCTAGTAGAATGAGCCATAATTCTTTCAGGAGGATGCTGTCCAGCAGTCTCATATGCAAAACGCATGATACTCTTCAGCCAAAAAGAAAGGGAGGTAGCCATAGCTTTCTGTCCCCTACTCTTTCCGGAAAAAACAACAAATAATGAAGATGATTGACGAAATTCTTTATTCGCTTGTAAGTAAAACTTCAGGGCACGGACCACGTCCAAGTTATGTAACAGACGCTCCTTCTTAGAGGAAGGATTGGGACATAATGAAGGAACAACAATTTCCTGATTAATATTTTTGTTGGAAACAACCTTAGGAAGAAAACCAGGTTTGGTACGCAACACTACCTTATCGGAATGAAAAATAAGGTAAGGAAAATCACATTGAAGAGCCGAAAGCTCAGAAACTCTGCGAGCAGAGGAAATAGCAACCAAAAATAAAACTTTACAAGATAACAATTTAATATCTATGGAATGCATAGGTTCAAATGGAACCCCTTGAAGAACCTTAAGAACTAAATTCAAACTCCAAGGAGGAGCAATAGGACTAAACACAGGCCTGATTCTAGTCAAATTCCCAAAATTAATTTAAAGGGGGGAGGGGGTTCCAGCTTTAGATGGTAACTTAGTCTAGCCTGTGGCCAGGGATGGGGGTTCCAGAGTTCTAACATTGCCTCATATAGTTCCATGTTTCCATTTTTCATGTATTGGTATCTCTCTACCTGAAGAAGAGAAGAGACCTGGCCTCTCCAAATAGCTAATTTAGGGACCTCACAAGATTTCCATCTCTGTGGGATAAGGGCCTTGGCGCTATTCAATAAAATGTACAATAAAAGTTTTTTAGGTTTGTTTCGGATCTTAGGCATGTCTAGGAAAATAATTATGCTAGGATCATTTTGTAAATGAATGTTAAGTTTAGTGTTTATCTCGTAGAGTACATCCGACCAGAAGGTGTCCAGTTCTCTGCAGGACCACCAAATGTGTAGTAGATCCGCCCTTCCCCACATCCCCTCCAGCATTTCCCATTGCATTTCTTGTAAATATATTGCAGTCTGGCAGGTGTTAAATACCACCTCGCTAATAATTTGAAATTCATTTCCATGATATTGGAGGAAATAGTGGCCCTCTTGTGGCATTCGAGAGCCCTGTCCCATTCCTTTTGGCTGATCTCTCTATCCAGATCCTCAGCCCATTTATGAGCGAAAGAGGGGTACTCAGTTCCACTCTTGGTTAGTAAGATGTTATAGATTTTACATATAGTATGACTAGGCTGGTTTTGTTGTGAACATAGGGACTCTAATCTGGTCAATGGACGACCAAACTCCTCCTTTTTTTAATGAGTCTGTATAATATGTGCCAATTGAGTATAGGAAAACCATGGGGGGAGAGAACTCCCCTCCTCCCCAGCGAAGTCCTCTCTCCGCACAAATCTGTTTCCTAGCAGTACTTTTTTGATAGCGAACTCCAGCGCTTGTGGGTAGGGGCTTATTGGTGTGGGGAGACCTGTTACTGGTATATCCGGGTTGCAGATATATACGGAGTCATAGGAGAGGGCGAGGTGGAGACATGTGCGGACGTTTTGAGGATTTTATCCCAAGTATCAAACATTTCCTGCCATAGTGGATAACGAGAGATCTCGGTAGGCCTTGACCTTGGAGAAATCCAGGCCCAAATGCCCATGTTCTCAGAACCTAGGAGCTCTCTATCCAGCTGGATCCATCTCTTGTCGGCTGAATTATGACACCATTCTACCAAGCACTGCAGCAAAGTAGCTTGTCGATACACTTCAATATTTGGTACCCCCAGTCCCCCCCTGAGTCTAGGGAGGAACATAGTGGCTTTTGGAATACGTGGTCTAATTTTTTGCCAAATGTATTGCCCTATGATGTTCTGGAGGTTCGTGACATAGTGCCTAGGTAATGGAAATGGGCAGCGTCTGCAATATATACAAAATTTAGGGTAGTATGTTCATCTTAATAACTTGAACTCTGCCCAGCCACAAGATCTGTTTGTTGCTCCATCCAGAAAGGTCCGCTGTGATTTGTTCCAGTAAGGGCTTGTAGTTGACTGTGAATAAGTCTTTGGCATCTCCCGTTAGGTAGATACCTAGATACTTCATTTTTTGAGGTTGAATGGCCAAGGGGCTAGAAGCTTCTAATCTGAGTAAAGTTTCTGTGGATGCGGTAATGTTAAGTATTTCTGATTTAGCTGCGTTTAAGTGAAAGTAAGAAAACCTACCGTACTCCTCAAATTCTGCTAGAAGTGCTGGTAATGAGTCTTCAGGATTTGACAGGGTGCACAAGATGTCGTCAGCGTATAAGGCTAATTTATGTTCTGAGTTATTAACCTTGATACCAGATATCAGAGGATTTAGCCTGATCTTGTGCGCTAGAGCTTCAACCAACAGGGCAAACAAGATTGGGGATAAGGGGCATCCCTGTCTCGTCCCGTTAGTGATATAAAATGATTCAGACAGAATGTCGTTTACCCTCACTCTAGCGGTGGGACTACTGTATAATGCGAAAATTTTTAAGATAAAGATGTCACTAATATTCATCTGTTTTAAGACAGAGCAGCAAAAGCCCCAACTGACCCTATCAAAGGCCTTCTCGGCATCTGTAGAGACCAGTATCATTGGGGTCTGGACATTACGGGCATGAGAGATCAGTTGGAGTGTTCGGAGCGTGTTATCCTTCGCCTCCCTTCCTGGCACAAACCCAACCTGATCTGGAGCTACCAATTTAGTCAAAACCTTGTTGAGTCTGTCTGCTAGGATTTTTGCGTATAGCTTCACGTCTACGTTAAGTAAGGATATTGGTCTGAAGTTTTATGGTCTCGTGGGAGGCTTACCCGGCTTGGGCAAAACTGTGATGTACGCTTCTAACATTTGTTTGGAGAAGCCTCCCGCTTCGTCAATAATGTTGAATAATTGTGCAAGGTGTGGGGTCAGGTCAGATGAAAACAGTTTGTAGTATTTGCTACCAAAACCATCCGGGCCCGGGCTCTTTCCCAAAGGCATATGCTTAATAGCCTTTGAGACCTCCTCGCACGTGATCGGATGGTCCAGCATAGCAGAATCTGTTGATTCTAAATGGGGGAGGTTTAATCCGGAGGTGTACACGGATGGGTCGGGAGAGTCCTGCGGACCCTGGATGAAACTAGTCATGTCAGATGATCGTTTAATGTTGTATAATGTTTCATAATAGTTTCTGAAAGTTGCCGCAATGGCAAAGCCGTCTGTCTTAATGTTTCCTTCTTTGTCTGTCATAGTAAGTATGTAGGATTTCAACCCCTTGCGCCGGAGTGATCTGGCTAGTAAGCGACCAGATTTATTCCCGTGTGTATAATAATACTGCTTAAGCGCTAAGGTCTGCTTCTGTTGGTCTAGGTGTAGAAAGTCTCTCACGTTTGTGCGCGCTTGGATTAGTGCATCTGTTAGGACCGTATCCTCTGGGCTCTGTTTATGTGCTGATTCTGCATCTGAAAGTGTTTGTAGTAGGGCAGTATATTTTTCTCTATGTGTTTTACGTATCCTAGCCTTGTGTTTAATTAATATGCCTCTAACTACACATTTGTGTGCCTCCCATCTCATCATATCCGAAGTCTCTGTTGTGGTGTTGATTTGAAAATATTCTGTAATAGTTTTCTCCACGTCTACCTTGACTAGGAAGTCATCTAGTAGATGATCGTCTAATCGCCATTGGAATGGGACAAGAGGTGTCTCCGGACACTCCAGGGTGCACAGCACTGGAGCATGGTCTGACCAAGTAATTGGTAATATTTTAGATGCTTTAATTGTGGACAGAATCACTGGATCTACAAAAATGTAGTCCAAGCGCGAGTAATTTTTATGGGGATGGGAGAAGAAGGTGTAATCCCTCGTGGTCGGATGCATCAATCGCCAAACATCATGGATGGCCAGATCTCTGAAAAGATGATTAATTACTTTTAGATCTCTTTTGGGTATGGATGAGGTGCCCCCCGATGTGTCTAGTTTAGGGTCCATAGGGATGTTGAAGTCGCCACCCACAAAGAGTGTGCCTTTTTTATGATCTAAAATGTGTTTTGAAAGGTTTCTCATGAAGGATTTTTGGGCTTTATTAGGGAAGTATGCATTAACAATTGTAATAGGTCATCCATATAGTAACCCCTGTAGCAGAATGAACCTGCCCTCTGGGTCTTTTATTGTTTGAGTGGGATGGAATGGGATTGAGTGCTTAAATAAAATTCCTACCCCATTTTTCTTATTCGGCCCTGATGCGAAGAAGGCAAGAGGGTAGTTTCTATAGTGCCATTTCGGATTGTGTCCTTTTGTGAGATTCTTGGATAAGGACAATGTCCCCTCCCAGTCTATTAAGATCCTTTACCACCATATTGCGTTTAGCGGGACTGTTTAGGCCCTTAGCATTTATAGTTATGAATGGTAAAAAAAAAAGGGGGTGAGGGGAAGGGAGATTGGGGTTAAAGTGGGAGGGCGAGGGTGTGGGAGAGGAAGGTAGGGGGTAGAGTTAATAGAGGAGAGAAGAGTGGAAGCAAAGAGGTTAGAGAGAGAAATATTAAGAATAGAATAGGGTAGACGTAGGTAAGGAGTGTGAAAGGGTGCAATGAGTGAGAAGTTAGCAACCTGTCAATTGAGGAGAGTGTGTGGTTACTATCAAGGAGAGAGGAAAGAGCCCTTTCCCCCCCAAGGGTCAAATATGCGTGTGAAAACTAGTTCGGTTAAAATGGTTGATTCCCGGACTGTGGGGACTGCGTATGCATGAGAATTTAAGTCGGGTGAGATAATCCTAAGAGTGAATAACAATGAGGCTAACTAGTATGTCTGTCCAACACAAAGGGCAACTTCAGGAGCGCTGTAACATTCTGAAAATTGAGGTATGTGGATGTATTGGAGACAGAGTGTCTCATATGGAAGTCCAAGATATGTATAAGCTATGTCTCACCCCCCATCAGAATGTGAGTGATCTTTAGGTCAGAGTATAACGAGTAGGCCCAGGCGTGGACATTTGGACAGATCAATTGCAGACAAACAAAATAAATTAGATACATGAGAAGTGTTAACATACATTTCCAATTGGTAAATATTAATGTGGCATAAGAACCAGTAAGTCAGAAAGGAAAAAAAACAAAAACAAACATACAATCTCACAGCTGTGATATAAGTTGATAACTACGAGTTTCCTGTAAGAAAAGGTGAAATCCTAAATAGAAGGTGGAAATAGGGCCTACCTGTGTGTCTGCCAAATTTAAGAAGCAATCTCTCTAATTTTATGTAGGTCTTATAATGAGGAAATTTCACTATGCTAAAAACAGGATACTTCATGTGGAAACCCAAATTATGTTAGGCAATGCCTCATCTCTCATAAGTATATGATAGGTCTAAAAATTAGAAACTAGCGGAATGGCTCCAATATGAACATTTAGGTAAACCATATATACACAAACTGAATGAGACAATTGTAATAAGAAATGTTAACATACATTTTCGAAAATTTAACTTATAGAGCGATACCATAACTAATCTCAACAATTAAACATTTAGCATTGATCGGTACATGCAGTTTCTGATGGAGGGTAGTGCCCTGACTTATAATGCGCCCTGTATAGTCCGATAGTTTCTTCAGCTAGTCTCTGGTTAGGGCAATTTAGTCTCATGTCTCTTTGGCGCCTCAAAAAGTGAGAATTTCGGCAAAGGCCTAGTAGGCGGGAAATAATGAATATACAGTATAATGAATGTCATACAGTACCTCATCTTGTCATAGGGTCGGTAAGCTGGTTGCTATCCTGCTGAGCTACAGGAATGGATTTCACGTTGGCTGAATCCATGTCTGTGAAGGTGATCTTTAGGACCAACTTCTTATTAAAATTGTGAAGGTCATCCGGATAGCGGTAAATTATGGGTGCTCCATTTTTGGTGGTGATAATACTCACTGGGAACCCCCAGCGATAATGGATCCCAGCAGATCTGAGCGCTTCTGTGATAAATCTTAATTCACGTCTCTTCTGGAGAGTGGTTGGGCTGATGTCTGAAAAAATCTGGATGCTGACACCCGCATGAGTGATAGGAGACTTAGATCTTGCGTTCTTCAGAACTTCTTCCTTATCCAGAAAGTTCAGGAAGCGGACTATAACGTCCCGTGGTGGAGCTTTAGTTGTTGGCTTTGGCCTTAGGGCCCTGTGGGCCTTAGGATTATCTCTGGGGCTGTTGGTGTTCCTTTAATTGAACGAAACAAGTCTTGTAAGCAACCCTGCAAGGCAGATGGTATAATGGATTCAGGGATCCCCCTGATCCTTAGGTTATTTTGTCTATTGCGGTTGTCGAGGTCTTCGACTCTATCCATGAGGAAGTTAATGGTTTCTTCTTGGTTATGCAGTTGTTTATTAGATTGCTGCATGTCATCACATAGCATTGTTTGTACACTTTCCATCTTGGAAATTTTCTGTTTAACCTGCGTGATGTCTTTTCTTAATTCGCCAAATAGGCCTCTAACTTCTTTAAGGACCTCTTTTATAACATCTTTGGATGACAAAGTTTTAAGGTCTTCCCTAGTTATGAAAGAGTTGGAGTCCTGGAGAGGGTCATCCCCCATAGTCTGAGGTTGCTGCCCAGGAGTGGCAGGCCTACTGTCAGCTGGAGGCTCTGCAGCTTTAAGATAGTGGTTAATGGTTGTGGATTTTAATGGCTTCTCCATTTTATTTGCTCTCTTGCAGGGCATCCCAGAACAAACTATATTAGAATCAATAGTCTCTTGGTACTGATAGTAAAATAGGAGTTGAGATATATGGATTAGGATGCAGGTATTGCTGGTAATAAATGCAGACTGTTTTTGCAATTAAAGTGCGCAACAGGCTTATTAGATATGCAGGGCCGTCCCAGCAGCCTTCTGTGTGTTGCTATGGTTCTCCTGCAAAGTGTGCAATATGGTGGCCCAGCTCTCATCCCTATGGCCCAGCAGGTATTCGCTTTTGTGTGTTAGCCCCCAGGAATCAAAGTAAAGGTCTCACCCTTATGTCAAGTATCCGCTGCGTTGCCTCTGGAGTGCTGCTTATGTGCTGCGTTGCCTCAGATGCGCTCCAACAACAATGTCCGTACTGACTTTTAAGGTGAAGCCACTGATTGTCCTCCGTTAGCACAGTAAGTCAGGTCAGATGCTGGCAAAGTGCATGGAGGTATCAGCAAGGTCAGCGATCCTGATAGTCACTGTGTGTGTGTGGCTCAAGCTTGAACTGCTCCGGAGCAATAACCTCCCTTTCTCAGTGGCCTCCGCATCGGATACGAACTCCCACAGTCTCAGATTGCTCTATGATAGCTAGTAAGAGCTACTAGCAATGTTTGTTGCCGGGAATCTGTGCTTATAACCCCTCGGGGAGAAAGACGGCTACAGAGCCTATTTAGCGTGCGGCCATTTCCCTGCTTGTCCAGGCTCCGCCCCGTATATATATTTTAAATCAGGTTAGAGTCCTTAAAGCTGCTGCCGCCAGCAGCACAGTGCATTGGTAGGGCACTGTGTAGGTTCCAGTAGCTGTGAAAGTAGCTATGCTGCCCAGGGTCTAAGGTTTAGAGCATGCAATTTTAAGCAACTTTCTAATTTACTCCTATTATCAATTTTTCTTCGTTTTCTTGCTATCTTTATTTGAAAAGGGCATCTAAGCTTTTTTTGGTTCAGTACTCTGGACAGCACTTTTTTATTGGTGGATCAATTTATCCACCAATCAGCAAGAACAACCAAGGTTGGTCACCAAAAATGGGCCGGCATCTAAACTTACATTCTTGCATTTCAAATAAAGATACCAAGAGAATAAAGGAGAGGCAGGATTAGGACACAAGGAAGAAACAACAATCTCCTGATTAATGTTCTGATCAGAAACAACCTTAGGAAGAAATCCTAATTTAGAACGCAAAACTACCTTATCTGAATAAAAAAAATAAGGTAAGGGGACTCATACTGTAATGCCGAGAGCTCGGACACTCTGCGAGCAGAAGAAATAGAAACAATAAATAAAACTTTCCAAGATAACAACTTAATATCTAAGGAAAGCATAGGCTCAAACGGAGCCCCTTGAAGAACTTTGAGAACCAAATTAAGACTCCATCGAGGAGTAACTGGTTTGAACACAGGCCTGATCCTGACCAAGGCCTGACAAAAAGATTACACATCTGGAACATCTGCCAGACGTTGTGTAACAAAACAGATAAGGCAGAAATTTGACCCTTTAGGGAACTTGTCGATAATCCATTCTCCAAACCCTCTTGGAGAAAGGACAAAATTCTAGGAATCCTTACTCTACTCCAGGAGTAGCCCTTTGATTCACACAAATAGAGATATTTACGCCATATCTTATGGTAAATCTTTCTAGTTACAGGTTTACAAGGCTGAATCATGGTCTCTATGACCAAGTTGGAAAAGCCCCGCTTGGATAAAATGTAAGCGTTCAATCTCCAAGCAGTCAGCTTCAGAGAAACTAGGTTTGGATGAAGGAAGGGTCCTTGGATTAGAAGGTCCTTCCTCAACTGAAGTCTCCCAGGTGGCAGAGATGACATTTCCACCAGATCTGCATACCAAATCCTGCGAGACTAAGCTGGAGCAATGAGGATCACTGATGCCCTCTCCTGCTTGACTCGAACAATTACCCTAGGAAGAAGAGCAAACTGAGGAAACAGGTATGCTAGACTGAAGGTCCAAGGGACCACCAGAGCATCTATCAGTTCTGCCTGGGGGTCCCTGGACGTCGACCCGTGTCCCGGGAGCTTGGCATTCTTTCGAGATGCCATGATAACCAATTTTGGCTGACCCCACTTCAGAATCAGGCTGGAGAACACTTCCAGATGGAGTTCCCACTCCCCCGGATGAAAGGTCTACCTGCTCAGGAAGTCCGTCTCCCAGTTGTCCACCCCTGGGATGTGGATAGCCAATTATTTTGGTTACCTCTCATCTCTAAGGAACTCCTTGTTCCTCCCTAATGATTGATGAAAGCCACTGAATTTATGTTGTCCGACTGGAACTTGATAAACTGGACCAAGGCTAACTGAGGCCAGGCCAGAAGAGCATTGAAGATCGCTCTTATCTCCAGAATGTTTATAGGAAGAAGAGACTCTGAGTCCAAACCCCCTGAGCCTTCAGAGAGCCCCAGACTGTTCCCCATCCTAGAAGGCTGGCATCTGTAGTCACAATCATGCAGGATGGTCTGTAAAAAAGGAAATTTATGCTTACCTGATAAATGTATTTCTTTTACGATATGACAAGTCCACGGATTTCATCCTTACTTATGGGATACAATACCAAAGCTATAGGACACGGATGAAAGGGAGGGACAAGACAGGAACCTAAATGGAAGGCACCACTGCTTGAAGAACCTTTCTCCCAAAAACAGCCTCGGATGAAGCAAAAGTATCAAATTTGGAAAATTTGGAAAAAGTGTGAAGAGACGACCAAGTTGCAGCCTTGCAAATCTGTTCAACAGAAGCAGCATTTTTAAATGCCCATGAGGAAGCCACAGCCCTAGTAGAATGAGCCATAATTCTTTCAGGAGGATGCTGTCCAGCAGTCTCATATGCAAAACGCATGATACTCTTCAGCCAAAAAGAAAGGGAGGTAGCCATAGCTTTCTGTCCCCTACTCTTTCCGGAAAAAACAACAAATAATGAAGATGATTGACGAAATTCTTTATTCGCTTGTAAGTAAAACTTCAGGGCACGGACCACGTCCAAGTTATGTAACAGACGCTCCTTCTTAGAGGAAGGATTGGGACATAATGAAGGAACAACAATTTCCTGATTAATATTTTTGTTGGAAACAACCTTAGGAAGAAAACCAGGTTTGGTACGCAACACTACCTTATCGGAATGAAAAATAAGGTAAGGAAAATCACATTGAAGAGCCGAAAGCTCAGAAACTCTGCGAGCAGAGGAAATAGCAACCAAAAATAAAACTTTACAAGATAACAATTTAATATCTATGGAATGCATAGGTTCAAATGGAACCCCTTGAAGAACCTTAAGAACTAAATTCAAACTCCAAGGAGGAGCAATAGGACTAAACACAGGCCTGATTCTAGTCAAAGCCTGACAAAAAGCTTGAACATCCGGAATATCTGCCAGACGTTTGTGTAGCAAAATAGATAAAGCAGAAATCTGTCCCTTTAAGGAACGTGCTGATAACCCTTTCTCCAATCCTTCTTGGAGAAAAGATAAAATCCTAGGAATCCTAATCTTACTCCATGAGTAGCCCTTGGATTCGCACCAATAAAGATATTTACGCCATATATTATGGAAAATCTTTCTAGTAACAGGCTTACATGCCTGGATTAAGGTAACAATGATCGAATCAGAAAAACCTCGCTTAGATAAAATCAAGCGTTCAATCTCCAAGCAGTCAGCTGCAGAGAAACTAGATTCAGATGATGGAAGGGTCCCTGAATGAGAAGGTCCTGCCTCAATGGAAGCTTCCACGGTGGCAGAGAGGACGTGTCCACCAGATCGGCATACCAAGTCCTGCGAGGCCACGCAGGAGCGATTAGAATCACTGAAGCCCTCTCCTGTTTAATCTGTGCAATCACTCGGGGAAGGAGAGCAAACGGTGGAAGCACATAAGCTAGGTTGAACGACCAAGGCACTGCCAAGGCATCTATTAGTTCGGGAGACAGAAAAGAAATGGAGCGCCTAATGGCATAATATCGCCAAACACAGGATAAAGCCCAAATAGGTCACAGAGTGTTGAAGTGTTACTCACAAGCAAGTTGGCACTACAGACTAGTGCATGCGAGCAGGCTGGCCTTTAACAGCAGCCAGTACGCTGACGGGAGTCAACAGAGAAGCCGGGCCAGGCTTTACCAGGTAGCCGCACAGAAGGATGTCTCATTGTGTGGTGTCTTCCAGTTCAATCAGCGTGTCGAGGTCTGGTAATATACCTAGCAAATCACGGCAACCATCAGCTGTTTGGAGGTATTAAGGCAAGAACTTAACCTTTTAGGATAGTAGATATTAGATCCAGTAAAATACGCCAAAGGTATAAAATCTGATAACACAGACAGAATCAGATGTGTTGTATTAAAAGAAGATATTTATTTGAGCACTACAACGCGTTTCTTGGCCTTAGAGCTCTGGACGTTTCATCAGGTAGTATATAAGGTTAAAACTCTGTGAGTGCTTTTTAAACCCACAAGTAAGACAGGATTGGTCGGAACTTTCGCCAAAAAACTAACAAACACATCTGCTTGCATAATAACAATCACAAGTAGCGGTATAATTGTTGCAATTTTATAACATATAACATTAAAACCTAATCTAACACATAAGTGATCTACATATTGTAAGAAATAAGCAATAAATACCTATACACAGGTAAAGACTAACAAATCATCTGCAGACATAATTATGATATAATACAATTTATGTTCATATGAGAATCTGGCATAAAAAGGGAAGGGAGAGAGCGGGCGCCTGCAGACGTATAAAACCCTAGATGCATAAATATAATGATATATAATAATCTTCCTAAAAAATAAAATGAAAAACACAAAGAAAGATTCTATTGAAAACAAAATGTTAATCTATCTAAGAGAAAGTGTATACAAATATACTGCATTGCGTATCCGGGACATAAACATATTGTAAAGTCGCTATAAAATCAGATGTGCAAATGGACCACTGAGAGCACTACAAAAAGCAAGAAAAAAAGTTATATAGATTGAATACAAATATCATATCATATATATACATGGGAAAAGTGTGTGTTTGAAAGAAAAAAAAAGGGGGAATATATTACATGAAAGTGGAAGGAAAAACGGAATGAAAAACAATATAATTGGGCATAAAATATATATATTAAAAATGATAATAATGCTCCTGAAAGGTAATAATATGTGATGATATAAACTGTAAATGATAAAATGGACATACAAATGTGATGATAATCTTGTGATAGTGTGTGAGAGCTTGGAATTTTAATATAGTGGAAGCATAAAACGAGTTTTAAAGTTCACTCTTATGTATAAAGCAATAAGAGTAAACCATTGGAACTGAATGAACCTAGTGTATCAGAAATTATTTTTAGGAGGTATATAAATAGAGAATATATATTGTATTATTATGTCTAATATATGTTAATTGGTATGTGTATAACTAAATGGAGTTAGCAGGATAAATATACTGTAATCTAGTATCAACCAGAAAAAGAAAAATACAACTCTAGTTGAAAGCTGCTAAATACAGGTTGGAATTTAGACCGGATGGCCATAATGTGTTTAATTTGTGAATCCAGAACGTTTCGCGTTGCCTAAGCTTAATTATTCTATTGTAATCTGTGGAAGGTGGAATATAGTCTATGGGATAGAATTGGAAGATTTCAGGGTTGGCATTATGTTTGAATAGACACTGCTCCGGAACACTATACTTGATTTTTTTCTTTTTACAGTTTTTGCAATTACGCCAATGTTCCCCCCAATGTGTTCTGGCTTTTCTGGAGGTGTGACCCACATATTGGACCCTACATAAACATTCCAAAACATAGACAATAAAGGTTGAATTACAATTAAAGAATTTTTTAATCTGTAAAACTTCCCCAGTAGTGAAGGATGAAAAGGTCTTTTTGCCTGATGGTATATACTTGCATGTTTTGCACCCTTTCTTTCCACATTTATATATTCATATCATGCGGAAAGAAAGGGTGCAAAACATGCAAGTATATACCATCAGGCAAAAAGACCTTTTCATCCTTCACTACTGGGGAAGTTTTCCAGATTAAAAAATTCTTTAATTGTAATTCGACCTTTATTGTCTACGTTTTGGAATGTTTATGTGGGGTCCAATATGTGGGTCGCACCTCCAGAAAAGCCAGAACACATTGGGGGGAACATTGGCGTAATTGCAAAAACTGTAAAAAGAAAAAAATCAAGCATAGTGTTCCGGAGCAGTGTCTATTCAAACATAATGCCAACCCTGAAATCTTCCAATTCTATCCCATAGACTATATTCCACCTTCCACAGATTACAATAGAATAATTAAGTTTAGGCAACGCGAAACGTTCTGGATTCACAAATTAAACACATTTTGGCCATCCGGTCTAAATTCCAACATGGATTTAGCAGCTTTCAACTAGAGTTGTATTTTTCTTTTTCTGGTTGATACTAGATTATAGTATATTTATCCTGCTAACTCCATTTAGTTATACACATACCAATTAACACATATTAGACATAATAATACAATATATATTCTCTATTTATATACCTCCTAAAAATAATTTCTGATACACTAGGTTCATTCAGTTCCAAAGGTTTACTCTCTGATTCACTAGGTTCATTCAGTTCCTATGGTTTACTCTTATTGCTTTACACATAAGAGTGAACTTTAAAACTCGTTTTATGCTTCCACTATATTAAAATTCCAAGCTCTCACACACTATCACAAGATTATCATCACATTTGAATGTCCATTTTATCATTTACAGTTTATATTATCACATATCATTACCCTTCAGGAGCATTATTATCATTTTTATATATATATTTTATGCCCAATTAAATTGTTTTTCATTCCGTTTTTCCTTACACTTTCATGTAATATATTCCCCCTTTTTTTTTCTTTCAAACACACACTTTTCCCATGTATATATATGATATTTGTATTCATTCTATATAACTTTTTTTCTCGCTTTTTGTAGTGCTCTTAGTGGTCCATTTGCACATCTGATTTTATAGCGACTATACAATATGTTTATGTCCCGGATACGCAATGCAGTATATTTGTATACACTTTCTCTTAGATAGATTAACATTTTCTTTTTAATAGAATCTTTCTTCGTGTTTTTCATTTTATTTTTTAGGAAGATTATTATATATCATATTTATGCATCTAGGGTTTTATACGTCTGCAGGCGCCCGCTCTCTCCCTTCCCTTTTTATGCCAGATTCTCATATGAACATACATTGTATTATATCATATTTATGTCTGCAGACAATTTGTTAGTCTTTACCTGTGTATAGGTATTTATTGCTTATTTCTTACAATATGTAGATCACTTATGTGTTAGATTAGGTTTTAATGTTATATGTTATAAAATCGCAACAATTATACCGCTACTTGTGATTGTTATTATGCAAACAGATGTGTTTGTTAGTTTTTTGGCGGAAGTTCCGACCAATCCTGTCTTACTTGTGGGTTTAAAAAGCACTCACAGAGTTTTAACCTTATATACTACCTGATGAAATGGCCAGAGCTCTAAGGCCGAGAAACGCGTTGTAGTGCTCAAATAAATATCTTTTTTTAATACAACACATCTGATTCTGTCTGTGTTATCAGATTTTATACCTTTGGCATATTTTACTGGATCTAATATCTACTATCCTAAAAGGTCGAGTTCTTGCCTTAATACCTCCAAACAGCTGATGGTTGCCGTGATTTGCTAGGTTTATTACCAGACCTCGACACGCTGATTGAACTGGAAGACACCACACAATGAGACATCCTTCTGTGCGGCTACCTGGTATAGCCTGGCCCGGCTTCTCTGCGGACTCCCGTCAGCGTACTGGCTGCTGTTAAAGGCCAGCCTGCTTGCATGCACTAGTCTGTAGTGCCAACTTGCTTGTGAGTAACACTTCAATGCTCTGTGACCTATGTGGGCTTTATCCTGTGTTTGGCGATATTATGCCATTAGGCGCTCCCTTTCTTTTCTGTCTCCACTTCTAGATTACCTGACTGACCATCAGTGCCGAAGAGGAGCTGCCTACACCCCCCCCCCCTTTTTTTCAACCTTTTTGAACCATACAAGATTTGTTTTTTATTCATTTGGTTACTCTTTTACCAAAGACTTTGATACGGATATATTTCTCCTGATTTTATTCCTGACTTTTTATTTTATTTTTAGATTTTTCAATTGTTTTTTATATTGTGTTAGATTGTATCACTGTTAAATAATACGTTTTCACTGTCACTTTGTATCTTAGCATACAAATTACTATATTTCTATATTAGGTTGATTATACCTTTACAAATATCATTACACAACCTCCCACACCTGGTACATTTCTTGTGATACCACATATTTGTTGAATCAACACCACACCTTTGTTGAACCACTATCAACTTATACCTTTTGAATAGATACATTTGTAGGGAATAGTGTACAGTTTTTTTCTGCACACCATGTATATATAATTTTAATCACATACGATATTGAATTACTATTAATCTTTTACCTGTAGTCTTGGTTTTCTTTTAGGGACAGTGCACAGTTATTTTCTGCACACTACCCATACCTAGATTTTCAATCACTTATAATATTTCAGAAATATTAATGTGCATTTTTTTCTGATATTGCTGAAGCACATTGAATATTGCTCTCAATTCCAGAATATTGATTGGAAGTAGAGACTCCGACTGAGTCCACACACCCTGAGCCTTCAGGGAATTCCAGACTGCACCCCATCCTAGTAGACTGGCATCTGTTGTCACTATCATCCATGAGGGTCTGCGGAAGCACGTCCCTTGGGACAGATGATCCTGCGACAACCACCAAAGAAGAGAGTCTCTTGTCTCTGGATCCAGATCTAACTGAGGAGATAAATTTGCATAATCTCCATTCCACTGTCTGAGCATGCTCAGTTGAAGAGGTCTGAGATGAAAACGAGCAAACGGAATGATGTCCATTGCCGCCACCATCAATCCAATTATCTCCATGCACTGAGCTACTGATGGCCGAGGATTGGACTGAAGGGCTCGGCATGTATTCAGAATCTTTAACTTTCTGACTTCCGTCAAGAGGATTTTCATGGATAGAGAATCTATTAGAGTTCCCAGGAAAGGAACCCTTGTCTGTGGAATTAGTGAACTCTTTTCTAGATTCACTCAAAATCCTGCTGCCCCCTCAATCCCCCCCCCCTTTGGTCATATCATTTTTTTTGGTCAGGCTGTTAGCGTGTCGTGATATTTTGGCTTGGCATAAATACAATACAGAAAAAAAGACTAAAAAAACAATTCACCTTTACTGTTCCTTTAAGTTGGAAATATGAGAGAAAAATTTAGGAATGGATATTGTATTAGATAGTCTCAGTCATGGTGCCAGTTTTGTAGGTTTCTCCCATCTGAACAGAGTGTTTTTATTTTGTAAATGTTTTGGCATTTCATTGGCAAGTACCTGTCCTGTGCATATATAGATATACACAGGACAGGTACTTGCCAAATGCCAAATCAACACATTAACAAAAACCACTCTAAGTCTGTTCAGATGGGAGAAACTTACAAAACTGGCACAGTGACTGAGACTATCTAATACAATAACCTCTCCAGTCTCCTCCATGAATTATTTACTAGTCTGAGCTAACAAACACTGATCTCTGTGAGGGGAACTAACTAGTAATAAATTCCAATTCCTGAGTGGCTTCAAAATAACGCTACCGGCTCTCTAGTCCCGACTCCCAATTGTACTAGTTTGGAGCTGTGGCGTCACAAGCTAACACTGGTGGTGATCTCCATGAGTGAGGTGGAATTTGATAATATATTCCATTCCAATCCTAAGTAAGTTAACGCTACCCAATTCCATATATCACGGTCCTGCCCTGCCACCCTCATTCTTAAAGTTTGGACTGGAGCTGTGTCGTGCGGCTGCCCTACCTGAGTTAAGTAGACTCAGATGGCCAGGTCATCCCCCTCCTCTCCAGTAGTCCAGTCCTCTGTCTCAGGCTTGGCTCCGCTTCACCGATCCCACTCACTAGTCTCCAGACAACAGCAGCTCAGCTTCTGTCTTCTTCTCACCGCCTAACCTGGGAGATTACATGCTCACTTGCTTGACTCCCTCCATCCAAGCAGCATTTGAACAGACAGGAAGAAGGTGGGCAGCAGGTCAAAAATTTCACGTGACCTCGGCAAAAGCTGGTCACGTGACCGCAGCACGGCAAAAATATAAATGTTTTTAAATAATGCCCACATATCAGTGTCAATGAAGAAGTGCCGCCCCCAAAATTTGCCGTTCTAGGCACCGGCCTTGTTGGTCTATGCATAAATACGCCCCTGCACCAATATCTTGTGTAAGTGTTATTTCTAAACAGTCAGTTATGTCAGATTCAGTCGGTGAAAAATGTGAGCGTAGAGCAAAATTTAGCTCCACATCTCACCTCAATACCAGCGCTGCTTAAGTCAGCGGTGAGCTGGTGTAACGTGCTCATGCACGATTTCCCTATAGGAATCAATGGGAGAGAGCCGGCTGAAAAAAAAACCTAACACCTGCAAAAAAGCAGCGTTCAGCTTCAAACGCAGCCCCATTGATTCCTAGGGGGAAATAAAAGTTATGTCTACACCTAACACCCTAACATGAACCCGAGTATAAACACCCCTAATATTACACTTACTAACCCCTAATCTGCCGCCCCCGACATTGCCGACACCTACATTATATTATTAACCCCTAATCTGCTGCTCCAGACACCGCCACCAGATACATTATACTTATGAACCCCTAATCTGATGCCCCCAACATCGCCGACACCTACATTATATTTATTAACCCCTAATCTGCTGCCCCCAATGTTGCCGCAACCTAACTACATTTATTAACCCCTAATCTGCCGCCCCCAACGTTGCCGCCACTATATTAAATGTATTAACCCCTAAACCTAAGTCTAACCCTAAACCTAACACCCCCTAACTGAAATATAATTTTAATAAATCTAAATAAAATTGCTATCATTAACTAAATTATTCCTATTTAAAACTAAATACTTGCCTATAAAATAAACCCTAAGATAGCTACAATATAACTAATAGTTACATTGTATCTATCTAAGGGTTTATTTTTATTTTACAGGCAACTTTGTATTTATTTTAACTAGGCACAATAGTTATTAAATAGTTATTAACTATTTAATAACTACCTAGTTAAAATAAAGACAAATTTACCTGTAAAATAAAACCTAACCTATGTTACAATTACACCTAACACTACACTATAATTAAATTAATTACCTAAACTAAATACAATTAATTACAATTTAAATAAATTATCTAAAGTACGGAAAAAAAAAAACCCACTAAATTACAGAAAATAATAAAATAATTACAAGAATTTTAAACTAATTACACCTACTCTAATTCCCCCTAACAAAATAAAAAAAGCATTTCAAAATAAAAAAAGCCCTACCCTACACTAAATTACAAATAGCCCTTAAAAGGGCCTTTTGCAGGGCATTGCCCCGAAGTAATCAGCTCTTTTACCCGTAAAAAAAAATACAAATAACCCCCCAACATTAAAACCCACCACCCACACAACAAGCCCTACTCTAAAACCCACCCAATCCCCCCTTAAAAAAAAAACTAACACTAACCCCTTGAAGATCACCCAACCTTCTGGAAGTCTTCACCCAACCGGGCTGAAGTCCTCCACAAAGCCGGCAGAAGTGGTCCTCCAGACGGGCAGAAATCTTCATCCAGGCGGCATCTTCTATCTTCATCCATCCAGCGTGTAGCGGCTCCATCTTCAAGACATCCGACGCGGAGCATCCTCTTCAAACAACGTCCAACTGAAGAATGAAGGTTCCTTTAAATGACGTCATCCAAGATAGAGTCCCTTCAATTCTGATTGGCTGATAGAATTCTATCAGCCAAACGGAATTAAGGTAGAAAAAAACATAATTTATGCTTACCTGATAAATTTATTTCTCTTGTAGTGTATCCAGTCCACGGATCATCCATTACTTATGGGATATTAACTCCTCCCCAACAGGAAGTGCAAGAGGATTCACCCAGCAGAGCTGCTATATAGCTCCTCCCCTAACTGCCATTACCAGTCATTCGATCGAAAACATGCAGAGAAAGGAAAACCATAGGGTGCAGTGGTGACTGTAGTTTAATGGAAAAATTACCTGCCTTAAAGTGACAGGGCGGGCCGTGGACTGGATACACTACAAGAGAAATAAATTTATCAGGTAAGCATAAATTATGTTTTCTCTTGTTAAGTGTATCCAGTCCACGGATCATCCATTACTTATGGGATACCAATACCAAAGCTAAAGTACACGGATGACGGGAGGGACAGGCAGGCTCTTTATACGGAAGGAACCACTGCCTGAAGAACCTTTCTCCCAAAAACAGCCTCCAAAGAAGCAAAAGTGTCAAATTTGTAAAATTTGGAAAAAGTATGAAGAGAAGACCAAGTTGCAGCCTTGCAAATCTGTTCAACAGAAGCCTCATTCTTAAAGGCCCAAGTGGAAGCCACAGCTCTAGTAGAATGTGCTGTAATTCTTTCAGGAGGCTGCTGTCCAGCAGTCTCATAGGCTAACCGTATTATGCTACGAAGCCAAAAGGAGAGAGAGGTAGCCGAAGCTTTTTGACCTCTCCTCTGACCAGAATAAACGACAAACAGGGAAGACGTTTGTCGAAAATCCTTAGTTGCCTGTAGATAAAATTTCAGGGCACGGACTACATCTAGATTGTGTAGCAGACGTTCCTTTTTCGAAGAAGGATTAGGACACAAAGATGGAACCACAATCTCTTGATTGATATTCCTGTTAGTGACCACCTTAGGTAGGAACCCAGGTTTAGTACGCAGAACTACCTTGTCTGAATGAAAAATCAGATAAGGAGAATCACAATGTAAGGCAGATAACTCAGAGACTCTTCGAGCCGAGGAAATCGCCATTAAAAACAGAACTTTCCAAGATAACAACTTGATATCAATGGAATGAAGGGGTTCAAACGGAACCCCCTGTAAAACATTAAGAACTAAGTTCAAACTCCATGGTGGAGCAACAGTTTTAAACACAGGCTTGATCCTAGCTAAAGCCTGACAAAATGCTTGAACGTCCGGAACTTCTGACAGACGTTTGTGTAAAAGAATGGACAGAGCTGAAATCTGTCCCTTTAAGGAACTAGCGGATAAACCCTTTTCTAAACCTTCTTGTAGAAAAGACAATATCCTCGGAATCCTAACCATACTCCATGAGTAACTCTTGGATTCGCACCAATATAAGTATTTGCGCCATATCTTATGGTAAATCTTTCTGGTAACAGGCTTCCTAGCCTGTATTAAGGTATCAATAACTGACTCAGAAAAACCACGTTTTGATAAAATCAAGCGTTCAATTTCCAAGCAGTCAGCTTCAGAGAAATTAGATTTTGATGTTTGAAGGGACCCTGGATCAGAAGGTCCTGTTTCAGAGGTAGCGACCAAGGTGGACAGGATGACATGTCCACTAGATCTGCATACCAAGTCCTGCGTGGCCATGCAGGCGCTATTAGAATCACTGATGCTCTCTCCTGTTTGATTCTGGCAATCAATCGAGGAAGCATCGGGAAGGGTGGAAACACATAAGCCATCCCGAAGGTCCAAGGTGCTGTCAAAGCATCTATCAGAACCGCTCCCGGATCCCTGGATCTGGACCCGTAATGAGGAAGCTTGGCGTTCTGTCGAGACGCCATGAGATCTATCTCTGGTTTGCCCCAACGTCGAAGTATTTGGGCAAAGACCTCCGGATGAAGTTCCCACTCCCCCGGATGAAAAGTCTGACGACTTAAGAAATCCGCCTCCCAGTTCTCCACTCCCGGGATGTGGATTGCTGACAGGTGGCAAGAGTGAGACTCTGCCCAGCGAATTATCTTTGATACTTCCATCATTGCTAGGGAGCTTCTTGTCCCTCCCTGATGGTTGATGTAAGCTACAGTCGTGATGTTGTCCGACTGAAACCTGATGAACCCCCGAGTTGTTAACTGGGGCCAAGCCAGAAGGGCATTGAGAACTGCTCTCAATTCCAGAATGTTTATTGGTAGGAGACTCTCCTCCTGATTCCATTGTCCCTGAGCCTTCAGAGAATTCCAGACAGCGCCCCAACCTAGTAGGCTGGCGTCTGTTGTTACAATTGTCCAGTCGGGCCTGCTGAATGGCATCCCCCTGGACAGATGTGGCCGAGAAAGCCACCATAGAAGAGAATTTCTGGTCTCTTGATCCAGATTCAGAGTAGGGGACAAGTCTGAGTAATCCCCATTCCACTGACTTAGCATGCACAATTGCAGCGGTCTGAGATGTAGGCGTGCAAAGGGTACTATGTCCATTGCTGCTACCATTAAGCCGATCACCTCCATGCATTGAGCTACTGACGGGTGTTGAATGGAATGAAGGACACGGCATGCATTTTGAAGCTTTGTTAACCTGTCTTCTGTCAGGTAAATCTTCATTTCTACAGAATCTATAAGAGTCCCCAAGAAGGGAACTCTTGTGAGTGGAAAGAGAGAACTCTTCTTTTCGTTCACCTTCCATCCATGCGACCTTAGAAATGCCAGTACTAACTCTGTATGAGACTTGGCAGTTTGAAAGCTTGAAGCTTGTATCAGAATGTCGTCTAGGTACGGAGGTACCGCAATTCCTCGCGGTCTTAGTACCGCCAGAAGAGCACCCAGAACCTTTGTGAAGATTCTCGGAGCCGTAGCCAATCCGAATGGAAGAGCTACAAACTGGTAATGCCTGTCTAGAAAGGCAAACCTTAGATACCGGTAATGATCTTTGTGAATCGGTATGTGAAGGTAAGCATCCTTTAAATCCACTGTGGTCATGTACTGACCCTTTTGGATCATGGGTAAAATTGTCCGAATAGTCTCCATTTTGAACGATGGAACTCTTAGGAATATGTTTAGGATTTTTAAATCCAGGATTGGCCTGAAAGTTCCCTCTTTTTTGGGAACCACAAACAGATTTGAGCAAAACCCTTGTCCCTGTTCCGACCGTGGAACTGGATGGATTACTCCCATTAATAAAAGCTCTTGTACGCAGCGTAGAAACGCCTCTTTCTTTATTTGGTTTGTTGACAACCTTGACAGATGAAATCTCTCTCTTGGGGGAGAGTATTTGAAGTCCAGAAGGTATCCCTGAGATATTATCTCTAGCGCCCAGGGATCCTGGACATCTCTTGCCCAAGCCTGGGCGAAGAGAGAAAGTCTGCCCCCCACTAGATCCGTTCCCGGATCGGGGGCCCTCAATTCATGCTGTTTTAGGGGCACCAGCAGGTTTCCTGGCCTGCTTGCCCTTGTTCCAGGACTGGTTAGGTCTCCAGCCTTGTCTGTAGCGAGCAACAGATCCTTCTTGTTTTGGAGCAGAGGAAGTTGATGCTGCTCCTGCTTTGAAATTCCGAAAGGAACGGAAATTAGATTGTCTAGCCTTAGGTTTGGCTCTGTCTTGAGGCAGGGCATGGCCTTTACCTCCTGTAATGTCAGCGATAATTTATTTCAATCCGGGCCCGAATAAGGTCTGCCCTTTGAAAGGTATATTAAGAAATTTAGACTTAGAAGTAACGTCAGCTGACCAGGATTTTAGCCACAGTGCTCTGCGCGCCTGAATGGCGAATCCGGAATTCTTAGCCGTAAGCTTAGTTAAATGTACTACGGCATCTGAAATAAATGAGTTAGCTAACTTAAGAGCTTTAAGCCTGTGTGTAATCTCATCTAATGGAGCTGATTCAAGTGTCCCTTCCAGAGACTCAAACCAAAATGCTGCTGCAGCCGTGACAGGCGCAATGCATGCAAGGGGTTGCAATATAAAACCTTGTTGAACAAACATTTTCTTAAGGTAACCCTCTAACTTTTTATCCATTGGATCTGAAAAGGCACAGCTATCCTCCACCGGGATAGTGGTACGCTTAGCTAAAGTAGAAACTGCTCCCTCCACCTTAGGGATCGTTTGCCATAAGTCCCGTGTGGTGGTGTCTATTGGAAACATCTTTCTAAATATCGGAGGGGGTGAGAACGGCACACCGGGTCTATCCCACTCCTTAGTAACAATTTCAGTAAGTCTCTTAGGTATAGGAAAAACGTCAGTACTCGACGGTACCGCAAAATATTTATCCAACCTACACATTTTTTCTGGTATTGCAACTGTGTTACAATCATTCAGAGCCGCTAACACCTCCCCTAGTAATACACAGAGGTTTTCCAGCTTAAATTTAAAATTTGAAATATCTGAATCCAATCTGTTTGGATCAGAACCGTCAGCCGCAGAATGAAGCTCTCCGTCCTCATGTTCTGCAAGTTGTGACGCAGTATCTGACATGGCCCTAACATTATCAGCGCACTCTGTTCTCACCCCAGAGTGATCACGCTTACCTCTTAGTTCTGGTAATTTAGCCAAAACTTCAGTCATAACAGTAGCCATATCCTGTAATGTGATTTGTAATGGCCGCCCAAATGTACTCGGCGCCACAATATCACGCACCCCCCGAGCGGGAGATGCAGGTACTGACACGTGAGGCGAGTTAGTCGGCATAACTCTCCCCTCGTTTGGTGAAATGTGTTCAATTTGTACAGATTGACTTTTATTTAAAGTAGCATCAATACAGTTAGTACATAAATTTCTATTGGGCTCCACTTTGGCATTAGCACATATAGCACAGATGTCTTCCTCTGAATCAGACATGTTTAACACACTAGCAAATAAACTAGCAACTTGGAAATACTTTTCAAGTAATTTACTATAATATGAAAACGTACTGTGCCTATAAGAAGCACAGAAAGAGTTATGACAGTTGAAAGTTAATAAACTGAAAGGTTATAGCATCAAATCTTTGTAAAAAAACACAATTTTAGCAAAGGCTTGTTCCCATTAGCGAAGGATAACTAACCCTGATAGCAGAAAAAAAAGTTACAGAAATAAACGTTTTTTTATCACAGTCAACTACAATCTCACAGCTCTGCTGTGAATGATTACCTCCCTCAAAACAAGTTTTGAAGACCCCTGAGTTCTGTAGAGATGAACCGGATCATGCAGGAAATACAATGAGCTTCTGACTGAATTTTTTTACCTCCCCCTCACACACAACAGTGAGAGAGATCAGTAAACTGTCATAAATTAAATAAAACAACTGCCAAGTGGAAAAAATAATGCCCAAAACATTTTATTCACCCAGTACCTCAGAAAATGAAACGATTTTACATGCCAGCAAAAAACGTTTAACATAAATTAAGTGTTTTTAAAGAGCCTGTTGCCAGTCCCTGCAAATTAGGCTAAAGTCTTATGCACACAGTATAATTCCAGTGAAGTGCCATTCCCCAGAATACTGAAGTGTAAAATATACATACATGACAGCCTGATACCAGTTGCTGCTACTGCATTTAAGGCTGAGTTTACATTATATCGGTATGGCAAAATTTTCTCATCAATTCCATTGTCAGAAATAATAAGCTGCTACATACCTCTTTGCAGATTAATCTGCCCGCTGTCCCCTGATCTGAAGTTTACCTCTCCTCAGATGGCCGAGAAACAGCAATATGATCTTAACTACGCCGGTTAAAATCATAGTAAAAACTCAGGTAGATTCTTCTTCAAATTCTACCAGAGAAGGAATAACACACTCCGGTGCTATTATAAAATAACAAACTTTTGATTGAAGGTATAAAACTAAATATAATCACCATAGTCCTCTCACACATCCTATCTAGTCGTTGGGTGCAAGAGAATGACTGGTAATGGCAGTTAGGGGAGGAGCTATATAGCAGCTCTGCTGGGTGAATCCTCTTGCACTTCCTGTTGGGGAGGAGTTAATATCCCATAAGTAATGGATGATCCGTGGACTGGATACACTTAACAAGAGAAATCCTGCAATCAGCCAATAGGATTGAGCTCGCATTCTATTGGCTGATCCAATCAGCCAATAGAATGCCAGCTCAATCCTATTGGCTGATTGGATCAGCCAATAGGATTTTTTCTACCTTAATTCCGATTGGCTGATAGAATTCTATCAGCCAATCAGAATTGAAGGGACGCCATCTTGGATGACGTCATTTAAAGAAACCTTCATTCTTTAGTTGGGCGTCGTTTAAAGAAGATGCCTCGCGTCGGATGTCTTGAAGATGGAGCCGCTCCATGCCGGATGGATGAAGATAGAAGATGTCGCCTGGATAAAGACTTCTGCCCGTTTGGAGGACCACTTCTGCCCGTCTGGAGGACCACTTCTGCCGGCTTCGTGGAGGACTTCAGCCCGGTTGGGTGAAGACTTCTCAAGGTAGGGTGATCTTCAAGGGGTTAGTGTTAGGTTTTTTTAAGGGGGGATTGGGTGGGTTTTAGAGTAGGGTTGGTTGTGTGGGTGGTGGGTTTTAATGTTGGGGGGGTTATTTGTACTTTTTTTTTACAGGTAAAAACATAATTTATGCTTACCTGATAAATTTATTTCTCTTGTAGTGTAGTCAGTCCACGGGTCATCCATTACTTATGGAATATATCTCTTCCTAACAGGAAGCGGCAAGAGGATCACCCAAGCAGAGCTGCTATATAGCTCCTCCCCTCACATGTCATATTCAGTCATTCGACCAAAGCAGACGAGAAAGGAGAAACCATAGGGTGCAGTGGTGACTGGAGTTTAATTAAAATTTAGATCTGCCTTAAAGACAGGGCGGGCTGTGGACTGACTACACTACAAGAGAAATAAATTTATCAGGTAAGCATAAATTATGTTTTCTCTTGTTAAGTGTAGTCAGTCCACGGGTCATCCATTACTTATGGAATACAAATACCAAAGCTAAAGTACACGGATGAAGGGAGGGACCAGGCAGGAACATTAAACAGAAGGAACCACTGCCTGAAGTACCTTTCTCCCAAAAATAGCCTCCGAAGAAGCAAAAGTGTCAAATTTGTAAAATTTTGAAAAAGTGTGAAGTGAAGACCAAGTTTCAGCCTTGCAAATCTGATCAACAGAGGCCTCATTTTTAAAGGCCCAGGTGGAAGCCACAGCTTTAGTAGAATGAGCTGTAATCCTTTCAGGAGGCTGCTGTCCAGCAGTCTCATAGGCTAAACGTATTATGCTACGAAGCCAAAAAGAGAGAGAGGTAGCCGAAGCCTTTTGACCTCTTCTCTGTCCAGAGTAAACGACAAACAGGGAAGAAGTTTAACGAAAATCTTTAGTTGCCTACAAATAGAACTTCAGGGCACGGACTACGTCCAGATTATGTAAAAGTCGTTCCTTCTTTGAAGAAGGGTTAGGACACAGTGATGGAACAACAATCTCTTGATTGATATTCCTGTTAGTAACTACCTTAGGTAAGAACCCAGGTTTAGTACGCAGAACTACCTTGTCTGAATGAAAAATCAGATAAGGAGAATCACAATGTAAGGCAGATAACTCAGAGACTCTTCGAGCCGAGGAAATAGCCATCAAAAACAGAACCTTCCAGGATAACAGCTTGATATCAATGGAATGAAGGGGTTCAAATGGAACGCCTTGAAGAACGTTAAGAACTAAGTTTAAGCTCCACGGCAGAGCAACAGTCTTAAACACAGGCTTAATCCTAGCTAAAGCCTGACAAAAAGCCTGAACGTCTGGAACTTCAGCCAGACGTTTGTGTAGAAGAATAGACAGAGCAGAAATCTGTCCCTTTAACGAACTAGCAGATAAGCCCTTTTCTAAACCCTCTTGTAGAAAGGACAATATCCTAGGAATCCTAACCTTACTCCATGAGTAACTCTTGGATTCGCACCAATATAAATACGCCATATCTTATGGTAAATTTTTCTGGTAACAGGCTTCCTAGCCTGTATTAAGGTATCAATAACCGACTCCGAGAAGCCACGCTTTGATAGAATCAAGCGTTCAATCTCCATGCAGTCAGCCTCAGAGAAATTAGATTTGGATGGTTGAAAGGACCCTGAATTAGAAGGTCCTGTCTCAGAGGCAGAGACCACGGTGGACAGGACGACATGTCCACTAGGTCTGCATACCAGGTCCTGCGTGGCCACGCAGGTGCTATCAGAATCACCGAAGCTCTCTCCTGTTTGATCTTGGCAATCAAACGAGGAAGCATCAGGAATGGTGGAAACACATAAGCCATGTTGAAGACCCAAGGGGCTGTCAGAGCATCTATCAGCACCGCTCCCGGGTCCCTGGACCTGGATCCGTAACAAGGAAGCTTGGCGTTCTGGCGAGACGCCATGAGATCCAGATCTGGTTTGCCCCAACGATGAATCAGTTGAGCAAAGACCTCCGGATGTAGTTCCCACTTCCCCGGATGAAAAGTCTGGCGACTTAGAAAATCCGCCTCCCAGTTCTCCACACCTGGGATGTAAATCGCTGACAGGTGGCAAGAGTGAGACTCTGCCCAGCGAATTATCTTTGAGACTTCCAACATCGCTAGGGAACTTCTGGTTCCCCCTTGATGGTTGATGTAAGCCACAGTCGTGATGTTGTCCGACTGAAATCTGATGAACCACAGAGTTGCTAACTGAGGCCAAGCTAGGAGAGCATTGAATATTGCTCTTAATTCCAGAATATTTATTGGGAGGAGTTTCTCCTCCTGGGTCCATAATCCCTGAGCCTTCAGGGAGTTCCAGACTGCGCCCCAGCCTAGAAGGCTGGCGTCTGTTGTTACAATCGTCCAATCTGGCCTGCGAAAGGTCATCCCCTTGGACAGATGTGGCCGAGAAAGCCACCATAGAAGAGAATCTCTGGTCTCTTGTTCCAGAATTAGTAGGGGGGACAAATCTGAGTAATCCCCGTTCCACTGACTTAGCATGCACAATTGCAGTGGTCTGAGATGCAGGCGCGCAAATGGTACTATGTCCATTGCCGCTACCATTAAGCCGATTACTTCCATGCACTGAGCTACTGACGGGTGTGGAATGGAATGAAGGACACGGCAAGCATTTAGAAGTTTTGATAACCTGGCCTCTGTCAGGTAAATTTTCATCTCTACAGAATCTATAAGATTCCCTAGAAAGGGAACCCTTGTAAGTGGTAATAGAGAACTCTTTTCCACGTTCACCTTCCACCCATGCGACCTCAGAAATGCCAGAACTATCTCTGTATGAGACTTGGCAGTTTGAAAACTTGACGCTTGTATCAGAATGTCGTCTAGGTACGGAGTCACCGCTATGCCTCGCTTTTGTAAAGATTCTTGGAGCCGTAGCTAATCCGAAGGGAAGAGCTACAAACTGGTAATGCCTGTCTAGGAAAGCAAATCTTAGGTACCGATAATGATCCTTGTGAATCGGTATGTGAAGGTAGGCATCCTTTAAGTCCACTGTGGTCATGTACTGACCCTCTTGGATCATGGGAAAGATGGTTCCAATAGTTTCCATTTTGAATGATGGAACTCTTAGGAATTTGTTTAGGATTTTTAAGTCCAAGATTGGTCTGAAGGTTCCCTCTTTCTTGGGAACCACAAATAGATTTGAATAGAATCCTTGCCCGTGTTCCGTCCGCGGAACTGGGTGGATCACCCCCATTAGTAAGAGGTCTTGTACACAGCGTAGAAACGCCTCTTTCTTTATTTGGTTTGCTGATAACCTTGAAAGATGAAATCTCCCTCGTGGAGGAGAAGTTTTGAAGTCCAGGAGATATCCCTGATTTATGATCTCCAACGCCCAGGGATCCTGGACATCTCTTACCCAAGCCTGGGCGAAGAGAGAAAGTCTGCCCCCCACTAGATCCGTTTCCGGATAGGGGGCCCTCTCTTCATGCTGTCTTAGGGGCAGCAGCAGATTTCTTGGCCTGCTTGCCCTTGTTCCAGGACTGGTTAACTTTCCAGCCCTGCCTGTAACGAGCAACAGCTCCTTCCTGTTTTGGAGCGGAGGAAGTTGATGCTGCTCCTGCCTTGAAGTTACGAAAGGCACAAAAATTAGACTGTTTGGCCTATGATTTGGCCCTGTCCTGAGGTAGAGCATGGCCCTTACCTCCCGTAATGTCAGCTATAATTTCTTTCAAGCCGGGCCCGAATAATGTCTGCCCTTTGAAAGGAATATTAAGCAATTTAGATTTAGAAGTCACGTCAGCTGACCAGGATTTAAGCCATAGCGCTCTGCGCGCTTGGATGGTGAATCCGGAGTTCTTAGCCGTAAGTTTAGTTAAATGTACGACGGCATCAGAAACAAATGCGTTAGCTAGCTTAAGTGCTTTAAGCTTGTTCATAATTTCATCCAATGGAGCTGTGCGAATGGCCTCTTCCAGAGACCCAAACCAGAATGCCGCCGCAGCAGTGACAGGCGCAATGCATGCAAGGGGCAGTAAGATAAAACCTTGTTGAACAAACATTTTCTTAAGGTAACCCTCTAATTTCTTATCCATTGGATCTGAAAAGGCACAACTATCCTCCACCGGGATAGTGGTACGCTTAGCTAAAGTAGAAACTGCTCCCTCCACCTTAGGGACCGTCTGCCATAAGTCTCGTGTGGTGGCGTCTATAGGAAACATTTTTCTAAATATGGGAGGAGGGGAAAAAGGCACACCAGGTCTATCCCACTCCTTGCTAATAATCTCTGTAAGCCTTTTAGGTATAGAAAACACATCAGTACACACCGGTACCGCATAGTATTTATCCAACCTACATAATTTTTCTGGAATTGCAACCGTGTTACAATCATTCAGAGCCGCTAATACCTCCCCTAGCAATATGCGGAGGTTCTCAAGCTTAAATTTAAAATTAGAAATCTCTGAATCCAGTCTCCCTGGATCAGATCCGTCACCCACAGAATGAAGCTCTCCGTCTTCATGTTCTGCAAACTGTGACGCAGTATCTGACATGGCTCTCACCTCATCCGCGGGCTCTGTCCTTAACCCAGATCTATCGCGCTTGCCTCTTAATTCTGGCAATTTAGATAATACTTCTGTCATAACAGTAGCCATGTCTTGTAAAGTGATTTGTAAGGGCCTCCTTGATGTACTTGGCGCCACAAAATCACGCACCTCCTGAGCGGGAGGCGAAGGTACTGACACGTGAGGAGAGTTAGTCGGCATAACTTCCCCCTCGTTGTCTGGTGATAATTTCTTTACATGTAAAGATTGACTTTTATTTAAAGTAACATCAATGCAATAGTACACAAATTTCTATTGGGCTCCACATTGGCCTTTAAACATAGTGAACAAAGAGATTCATCTGTGTCAGACATGTTTAAACAGACTAGCAATGAGACTAGCAAGCTTGGAAATACTTTTCTAAATAAATTTACAAGCAATATAAAAAACGCTACTGTGCCTTTAAGAAAAAAAGCTGTCACAGTTGAAATAACAATGAACCAAAATAGTTATAGCAACCAATTTTTCACAGTAAATGTATTAAGTTAGCAAAGGATTGCACCCACCAGCAAATGGATGATTAACCCCTTAATACCCAAAAACGGATAACAATTTAATAATTAACGTTTTTATCACAGTCAAAACACACTGTCACAGGTCTGCTGTGACTGATTACCTCCCTCAAAATTAATTTTGAAGACCCCTGAGCTCTCTAGAGACGATCTGGATCATGGAGGATGAAGTAGACAGATTGTGACTGAATTTTTACTGCGCAAAAAAGCGCTAAAATAGGCCCCTCCCACTCATATTACAACAGTGGGGAAGCTCAGAAAACTGTTTCTATGCAGAAAACAAAGATGGCCATGTGGTAAAAATCATGCCCCAATAAGTTTTATCACCAAGTACCTCACAAAAAACGATTAACATGCCATTAAACGTTTTAAACATACATTTGAAAAGTTATGAATTGTTATTAATAAGCCTGCTACCAGTCGCTTTTACTGCAGTAAAGGCTCATACATTATTTCAGTATTAACAGTATTTTCAGAGTCAATTCCATTCCTTAGAAAAATACATTCAGTGTACACACACTCATCAGCCTAATACCAGTCGCTATCACTGCATTTAAGGCTGAACTTACTTTACATTGGTATCAGCAGTATTTTCTCAGTCAATTCCATTCCTCAGAAAAATAATTTACTGCACATACCTCATTTGCAGGGGGGCCCTGCATGCTATTCCCCTTTTCTGAAGTTACCTCACTCCTCAGATGAGAACAGCCAGTGGATCTTAGTTACGTCTGCTAAGATCATAGAAAACGCAGGCAGATTCTTCTTCTAATACTGCCTGAGAACAAACAGCACACTCCGGTGCCATTTAAAATAACAAACTTTTGATTGTAGAAATAAACTAAGTTAAAAAACACCACAGACCTATCACAGCGACCTATCTTTAGTTAGGCTGCAAGAGAATGACTGAATATGACATGTGAGGGGAGGAGCTATATAGCAGCTCTGCTTGGGTGATCCTCTTGCAGCTTCCTGTTAGGAAGAGATATATTCCATAAGTAATGGATGACCCGTGGACTGACTACACTTAACAAGAGAAAGAGATGATTACTTTGGGGCAATGCCCCGCAAAAGGCCCTTTTAAGGGCTATTTGTAATTTAGTGTAGGGTAGGGCTTATTTTTTATTTTGGGGGGCTTTTTTTATTTTGTTAGGGGGATTAGAGTAGGTGTAATTAGCTTAAAATCTTTTAATTATTTTATTATTTTCTGTAATTTAGTGGGGGGGGGTTTCGTACTTTAGACAATTTATTTAAATTGTAATTAATTGTATTTAGTTTAGGTAATTAATTTAATTATAGTGTAGTGTTAGGTGTAATTGTAACATAGGTTAGGTTTTATTTTACAGGTAAATTTGTCTTTATTCTAACTAGGTACCTAGTTAAAATAAATACAAAGTTGCCTGTAAAATGAAAATAAACCCTAAGATAGATACAACGCAACTATTAGTTATATTGTAGCTATCTTATGGTTTATTTTATAGGTAAGTATTTAGTTTTAAATAGGAATAATTTAGTTAATGATAGTAATTTTATTTAGATTTATTAAAATTATATTTCAGTTAGGGGGGTTAGGTTTAGGGTTAGACTTAGGTTTAGGGGTTAATACATTTAATAAAGTGGCGGCGACGTTGGGGGCAGCAGATTAGAGGTTAATAAATGTAGTTAGGTTGCGGCGACATTGGAGGCGGCAGATTAGGGGTTAATAAATATAATGTAGGGATCGGCGATGTTGGGGGCATCAGATTAGGGGTTCATAAGTATAATGTAGGTGGCGGCGGTGTCCGTAGCAGCAGATTAGGGGTTAATAACATAATGTAGGTGTCGGCGATGTCGGGGGCATCATATTAGGGGTGTTTAGACTCGGGGTTCATGTTAGGGTGTTAGGTGTAGACATAAATGTATTTTCCCCATAGGAATCAATGGGGCTGCGTTAGAAGCTGAACACTGCTTTTTTGCAGGTATAAGGTTGTTTTTCAGCCGGCTCTCCCCATTGATTCCTATGGGCAAATTGTGCACAAGCATGTTTTATCTGCTCACCGCTACCGTGAGCAGCGCTGGTATTGAGGTGAGATGTGGAGCAAAATTTTGCTCTTCGATCACTTTTTTGTGGTTAACGCTGGGTTTGTAAAAACCCGTAATACCAGCGCTGTCTGCAAGTGAGCGGTGAGGGAAAACTGCTCGTTAACACCGCACCCCTGTTAACGCAAAACTCGTAATCTAGGTGAAAGTTTTAACTAAGGGGTTAACATTTGCATCTAATTTTTCATTATTTGACACCCTAGTGAATATCAATAAATTTACACGTAATCTTACCTTAAAAGACACTTTAATGTTGGTAAACATCTTCACACAGAACAGAGTGAGCTAGATGAATCTGCTGACAATAGTGTCAATCAAGAAATACAGACAACACAACAAAGTGTTAATCTTAATTTTGAGGAACAGTGTAGCTTAATAGTCTTGATGGGTCTCAACAGTGAGAGTACAAGGTATGACATTAACATATATAGTGCCATCAGTAAAAGCTAAAGCAAAAAATGAAAAAGTCTACCCTATACAAATGAGCGGGTACCTGATTGAAGCTTTTCATACTATAGTAGGGAAGGAAATTGTTGAACTACATCATAAAACTCAGGAGAATTTAAACAACAAGGGTGGCAATTTAACTAAATTTGAAAATATAGCTCTAATTAGATTGAAAAGGAATAATAATTTGGTTATCACTAATTCAGATAAGGGAGGAACAGTGGTGGTTCAAAATAAAGAAAATTACATTACAGAAGCCTTAAGACAGCTTGAGGATCTAAACACATATGTAAGACTTAGTTTTAATCCCACTAGTAAATTCCAGCAGGAATTAGATAAATTCCTTGATTAATCGATATATAAAGAATACATTACCAAAAATACAGCAGATAGCTTAAAAGTTAGCCATCCACAAATTTCTGTATTCAAACATATACCAAAAATCCATAAAGATCTGAAGTCCCCTCCCGGAAAACCCATTATCTCGGGCATAGGCACCCTAGGGGAAAAGCTAGGTGCCTTTATTGATGAACATTTACAACCCATTGTCCTTTCTACCCCTGGACATGTTAGGGATACTAAACACCTTCTAAATATGTTGAAGGAAGTAAAAATTGATGATAAATGTACCCTTGTCTCCATTGATGTGTCATCACTCTATTCTTGCATCCCCCCATAACCAAGGGTTATTTGCATTGTACCAAATGTTAAAAATGCTTACAAATTATGACACAGAATATATTATTTAATAGAGATTACAGGATACCTTTTGACACACAATTATTTTCTATTTATGGGTCAATACTACTTACAAAAATGTGGCACGGCAAAATTTGCCCCCTCATATGCCAATCTTTATTTGATTTTTTTTTAATTAATGAAAATATATACAGATGCAAACCCTTTTAAAAACAGAATTTATGCTTACCTGATAAATTACTTTCTCCAACGGTGTGTCCGGTCCACGGCGTCATCCTTACTTGTGGGATATTCTCTTCCCCAACAGGAAATGGCAAAGAGTCCCAGCAAAGCTGGCCATATAGTCCCTCCTAGGCTCCGCCCACCCCAGTCATTCGACCGACGGACAGGAGGAAATATATATAGGAGAAACCATATGGTACCGTGGTGACTGTAGTTAGAGAAAATAATTCATCAGACCTGATTAAAAAACCAGGGCGGGCCGTGGACCGGACACACCGTTGGAGAAAGTAATTTATCAGATAAGCATAAATTCTGTTTTCTCCAACATTGGTGTGTCCGGTCCACGGCGTCATCCTTACTTGTGGGAACCAATACCAAAGCTTTAGGACACGGATGAAGGGAGGGAGCAAATCAGGTTACCTAAACGGAAGGCACCACAGCTTGCAAAACCTTTCTTCCAAAAATAGCCTCCGAAGAAGCAAAAGTATCAAATTTGTAAAATTTGGCAAAAGTGTGCAGAGAAGACCAAGTCGCTGCCTTACATATCTGGTCAACAGAAGCCTCGTTCTTGAAGGCCCATGTGGAAGCCACAGCCCTAGTGGAGTGAGCTGTGATTCTTTCAGGAGGCTGCCGTCCGGCAGTCTCATAAGCCAATCTGATAATGCTTTTAAGCCAAAAGGAAAGAGAGGTAGAAGTCGCTTTTTGACCTCTCCTTTTACCAGAATAAACAACAAACAAGGAAGATGTTTGTCTGAAATCTTTAGTAGCCTCTAAATAGAATTTTAGAGCACGGACTACGTCCAAATTGTGTAACAAACGTTCCTTCTTTGAAACTGGATTCAGACACAAAGAAGGTACAACTATCTCCTGGTTAATATTTTTGTTAGAAACAACTTTCGGAAGAAAACCAGGCTTAGTACGCAAAACCACCTTATCTGCATGGAACACCAGATAGGGCGGAGAACACTGCAGAGCAGATAACTCTGAAACTCTTCTAGCAGAAGAAATTGCAACTAAAAACAAAACTTTCCAAGATAGTAACTTAATATCTATGGAATGTAAAGGTTCAAACGGAACCCCTTGAAGAACTGAAAGAACTAGATTTAGACTCCAGGGAGGAGTCAAAGGTCTGTAAACAGGCTTGATCCTAACCAGAGCCTGAACAAATGCTTGAACATCTGGCACGGCTGCCAGTCTTTTGTGAAGTAAAACAGATAAAGCAGAGATCTGTCCCTTCAGAGAACTTGCAGATAATCCTTTCTCCAAACCTTCTTGTAGAAAGGATAGAATCTTAGGAATTTTTATCTTGTTCCATGGAAATCCTTTGGATTCACACCAACAGATATATTTTTTCCATATTTTATGGTAAATTTTTCTAGTTACAGGCTTTCTAGCCTGAATCAGAGTATCTATTACAGAATCTGAAAACCCACGCTTTGATAAAATCAAGCGTTCAATCTCCAAGCCGTCAGTTGGAGGGAAACCAGATTCGGATGTTCGAATGGACCCTGAACAAGAAGGTCCTGTCTCAAAGGTAGCTTCCATGGTGGAGCCGATGACATATTCACCAGGTCTGCATACCAAGTCCTGCATGGCCACGCAGGAGCTATCAAGATCACAGAGGCCCTCTCCTGATTGATCCTGGCTACCAGCCTGGGAATGAGAGGAAACGGTGGGAATACATAAGCTAGGTCGAAGGTCCAAGGTGCTACTAGTGCATCTACTAGAGTCGCCTTGGGATCCCTGGATC